>NC_134403.1:376120322-376330322 GCF_038048845.1 Mixophyes fleayi
TCCCCCCCCCCCGGTCATGTGTGCCTGTCCTCCCCCCCTGCTCATGTGTGCCTGTCCTCCCCCCCTGGTCATGTGTGCCTGTCCTCCCCCCCTGCTCATGTGTGCCTGTCTTCCCCCCCCGCCTGGTCATGTGTGCCTGTCCTCCATTCCCTGCTCATGTGTGCCTGTCCTCCCCCACTTGCTCATGTGTGCCTGTGCTCCCCCCCCTTGCTCATGTGTGCCTGTCCTCCCCCCCCCCCCTTGCTCATGTGTGCCTGTCCTCCCTCCCCCCCCCTCCCTTGCTCATGTGTGCCTGTCCTCCCCCCCTGGTCATGTGTGCCTGTCCCCCCCCCACCCTTGCTCATGTGTACCTGTCCTCCCCCCCCCCTTGCTCATGTGTGCCTGTCCCCCCCCCGCCCATGTGGCTCCCCCTAACCATTTGTGCCCGTGTCCCCCACCCCTTTGAATGTATGCAACTCTTACTAGACAATAGGGACCCCCCACCTGTCAGAGTGTGCTTTAAGCTTCCTAAAGACTTCAGTCAGCTCTGATGGTGGCTATGTAATGATGTAGCCCTTGAACAGCAGCAGTTGAGACACCAGCTCTGTGACAGCCTGACCGGCAGTATACATCAATTTGGAATTTTTAGGTAAGATGCTGACTTTAGTCTTTAAATAAATAACCATAAACAAAAACCTATACTCTTGACTTTACTCATGTCCACTTATACTCAATATACTCAGAAATGTAGAAATAATATAGAAGGATGTTCTACTCCCAATAAGTTCACACTAAAAAAATACCTTTACTATATTTGAAGCTTTCAGTTCTCTTCTTGATGAGTTTATGAATGTGGATCAAGGGTAATGGGGGGGGCGGTAGGCTGAAGCTTTGCCCAGGGTGCCCAGAAACCTAGCACCAGCCCTGACACCAGCAACAAGGTACACTAGCAGCATCAGTTACCCAGAAGGAACATGGTTCTGAGTGCCATACAAGGAGCTCAGTGGTGGCAGCAGGCCCCTCCCACTGCGGCAGGAGGGCCGTATTCGGAATAACGAAAGGGGACGGTGGCAAAGTAAGCCCAGCTGGTTCCCAGCAACAACAGACAGGGTGGCATAGGCGGTCCATCCTGTTACATAAAGTGTAACATTTTGTGGTAACTACCACAAAAAGCAGAGAGTAATTTACTTATGGTTTAAAATATGTGTCTGTAATTTAAAACATAACTTTGTGATATGGTTTACTGAGGAATTACATTTTATGAAACACAGAGGGTATAGTGGTGTTATTGACAGTGAGGGAGATTAGAGGCCAGTTGGTGACTCTGGCATGAGGGATAATAATGAGCTCTGTATAGAACATGTTGAGCTTTAGGTACCGTTGTGACATCCATGGGGAGAATGCAGAAAGACGGTGGTTTACACCAGATGGTGCTGAAGGAAAGAGGTCATGGAAAGCAAAGTACATTTGTGTGTCCTCAGCGTAGAGGTGGTATTGGAGGCCAATTGACCAAATTAGTACCCCAAGGGGGAAATTCAATTGGCCTACGCACTATTACCATTATTACGGTAGTTTTAATGCCGGCTTTCTGCTCACAGCTCTGGGAGCTGCGAGCAGAAAGCTGAGTTAACATTACCGTAATAACGGTAATACCTTTAACGCAGCCAATTGAATCCCCCCCCAAGCCTGGAGATGAACAATATTAAAGTACAAGATTTAGAAAAAAAAAAAAAGGAGTCTTATGAGACCTCGTTAGAGAGTGAGAGTGGAAGGGAGAATGTGCCAGAGGTGGGTTAGAGAGGTAGGAAGTGACCCAGAACTGTGTCATGATGAACAATGGAGTGAAGGGTGTGTAGGAGAAGTGGGTGTTCAACAGTGTCCAAAGCAGCAGAGAGTTACAGGAGAATGAGTATTGCAAAAATAAAATATTAAAATCAAAAAACAAAACTACTAAAAACAAACTAATTTGCAAACAAAACAAACAAACACATGCATGTTGGTTTTATCCCATGGTTTAGAGATGTTGCAAGGCAGGTGATGCTGGAACCCATAATGATTATCTAGAGAAAAAGAGATCAACCTTAGGCCACTTTGAAGCAAATTATTACTTGACTGTACTTTCAAGCTATTAAATCAACAATGTGTTGCCTTAAGTAACACAGGTCCCCCAATAACCTTAAAGGACTATAAATACTTACATGTCACATCTTTGTGCTCCAGCTGACAGCTGGGTCATAAGGTCTCTTGGACTAAATTTCAAACATTTAGCTATATACTAAAATGCTGTCTGTTTCTCACTTATCCTCAATATGAAAGAATGTAAAGTATCTCCATTAGAACACATTGACAAATCAGTGCCTTAAAATCAATAAACAGACACACTTACTTGATATACTTCACCTGGGCAGAAAAGAACATTCACATAGTCGGATATATGTTTAACACAGACTATGGTTGATTACTGATTATTTTTCAGCTGAGGCAGACATTTCCCAGCTAAGACCTGGTAGTTCATCAATGAAAGCCTTCAGTTTGGTCTTTATTTCAGCTAAACTCTAACAATCAAGCTTCAACATTATTCTTATGAGTGTTATTGCTAGAAAACTCATATCTGATAATCTCAACAGGGCCAGAGGCAGCCCTTACAGCCTGGTTAGAAAATTGCAGATTTTAAAAGTAAACATTTTTTTCACATTAATAGATATTAGATTGAAAAGCTCACTCAGAGCCTTATCTGTGTGGAGGGAGTTATATATCCTGAGTGAACTGTATTAAGATGTATGTTGTGCATATCTAGTTGTGAGTGATGTGATATTAATGATGCTGTTTGAACAGTTTGGTGTTAATCAGCGCTGCTGCTTTAACTGCTTTGGACTTAGTTTCTAGGCATGTTCAGAGAAGATTTTCTTAAGATCCTCAAAAAACGTCAGATAAGATCAGTAATGAATCAGGCCCTACAACAATATATATTGACTGGTCACTAGGTGTGAATGGGGACCCATGTCAGAGATACCACTGCACCAGGGAAGAACCAATGGGAATGAACATAAAACACAATAAAGTCCCAGGAACACGTAAGATCGAGCACGGGTACTAGACGTTCCCTGTCATGGTAACACTGTGATAGTCATTAAATAAAAATGGGTCAGAATACTGTAACATGAAGATAATGTGAAATAAATGACATAAAAGCATTTAATCTGGCTTATAACGCAATTTAACTTGCAAAAATCACATTAATCTGTGATCACTTGCTTCCTGAGTATATATTGCTCAGAACGGTTCCGGTCTCTTTAACAAGATGTGATAACAGATAACGGCCTCCTGACGGGCCTTCAGGCTAAAGCAGGTCTATGTCACTTCTGTGATGAAAAGACTTACTTAGCATTTCCTGCTATCAGCAAAACAAACTTCCTCTGACCTGACATAATACATTAGAAATTAATATATTTACCATAACAAAATACACACAATATAAAAAAATATCAGTACATTTGAAATGATATACAGTGGTGCCCTGCACCCTTAGTTAAAATAAATATCTACAATAAGTTATTCCTATGTGATCCAGCCACAGGGAGGAGAAGGGTTATTTATAAACTCTAAATGCTCACACTGACATTCTTCCACCGGCACTGTGTGGGTGAGGCAGACGCTTCTGTCTGCCCCTCTTGTTTCCTGCACAATGGGGGGGCGCGCATGTCACGTGATGTGCGCGGCGCAGAAGGGCTGGCTCATATCGTGGAGGAGGTGGGAGATCAGTGTTGTTGTTGGTACCAGGAGAAGGACCAGTCTTTCCGTCAGTTCCGGGCCACAGGGGGGTTTAACTTTCGGGCAACTGGAACCCCCCTAAGTGCACGCCTGGAACCATAATCTAATCATATTGGCACTAGCATTATATTTCTTATAAAGACATATTGGTGCATTTTACCTCAGCATTTATCTGACATTTTATCTCAAGATATTTACACTAATATTATGAGATGGAAATGTATTTGCTAATATTGATTAGTTATTACATTAATGAAAAATCATGGTGACATATGTAGAATATTAGAGAAACGCAAGCTGTAAGCATGAGTAAGGTCCTCTATGTATATAATGATAAAGATAATGGAGGTAATCAGTGTATTAAACTCCTCACACTAAAGAATGACACAGAACTTCTGCTTAAATTCCACAAGATGGCGCTGTAATACAACACATACAATGCCCCATAGACTAGTTCTGGAACAATCACCAAAATGTATTTATATAGTACCATAAATCCCACCGCGGTGTACAGAGAACTCACTCATATCAGTCCCTGCCCCATTGGACCTTACAGTCTAAATTCCCTAATACACACAAACTCTAGGGAGCAGCCAATTAACCTACTAGTATGTCTTTGTAGAGTGGAAGGAAACTGGAGAACAGCCACACAAACAGGCAGAGAACATACAAGCGCCACACAGATAAGGCCATGGTCAAGACTCGATGACCCTAGCACTGTGAGGCAGCAATACTAACCACTGAGCCAACGTGCTGCCCAACAATGAGAAACACAATCAGCCTAGTAACTTTTTTTTATAACACAGAGTTAATATTTTAGGCGATTGGTGTAATTGGACCGGACTGGAACCCGGAGTGCTGGACCGGACTGGAACCCGGAGTGCTGGACCGGACTGCAGACTTCACAGTCTGAGCAGGAATAAATGAGACGAATGCAGACTTCTAGGAACCAGGTTGCCGTCTGGAGAATTAACGTTGCACTGGCAACAAGTTAGGGCTCCAGGAAGTCCTTTTATAGTAACTGCTATCCCCTGATTGGAGGCTGCGGTCAGCTGGGCTGAAGTAGGACTCTGACTGGCTGAGAGGGAACATGTGACCAAATCCAAGATGGCAGCCCCCATGCACTGGTTTTTGAGGGATCTCTGAAGTGGAGACAGACTGGGCAGCATCCTGCAGAGAGATCTGAGACCAGCAGAGCCTGCGGACCGCAGGGTCAGCGGAGGAAGTCAGCGAAGGGGTCGGTGACAGGAGCCTGGTGAGTGACAATTGGTTCTTATCCTTGTTGAGAAGGAAAAACAATATTGTGCAGGCTGTGGCCACGCAAGATACAGATTACTGATGTATTATACCAGGTCTCCTATGATGCTTCTTATGAACTGCAGAATTAAATACATTGATATAACAGTCAAGGAGGTTCCTACCAGACCAGCTGAGACAGGTCTGAGGCCAAGTTGAACTTGTGCCAGTTTGCGTGGAGTAAATTCCGCAAATTCAGATGTCACATTGCTGCAGAGTGACCGAGGAATAGGTGACAATCAGACCTGCAAGTATCTGGCTCTTCCTTACAACTGGAGACATCTGCACAACAACTCTGCCTTAGACCCTGTCTGCTCTGAGGCCTATGGCAGGTGCACACTTCAGTTTCCAGGAATCAGCTGGAGATTCTGTTCATTCTGCACCCAGAGGCCTGATAAGAGAGGGCTGCAGCATAGGTTAATGACTGTGCCCCTACCTGGGTTATCTATAAATGTTAGTGAAATATGTTAAGTGTTCTACAGTTATAGTCACAATTTAACATATTTCACTACTTTAATCCAATATCATATTACCATACCTTAGAATGTATTTTTAATATATGAAATAAAATGTAATATTTGAATTACTGATATGTACAAGAGGAATGAAAATCGAGAGAGAATCCTTATTTTGGCATATATCAGAGTGCCTCCAATTTCAGAACTTTCTTTTCTCTTGAATGTGAATTTATGTTCCCTGTTCTGGAAGAGCACCCCCTATATAAGTTATATATTAGGGCAATATAACAACTATTTAGAAGTATGGATTGAACTAGTGCGGTTATCTAACCTAGTACACATTAATACCACATCCAACGGCGAATCCATCAATTGCCCGATACGTGGCAGGAAGGTCCGTATGACCGGCTCCAGCATATAACTGGGGTCTGGAATCACCTGGACACACAGAAGGTAACACAGATGACAAGTCAGTGTGGTAGTGCTGTGCACAGTGGTGGAACTACCACCCCATCAGGAGGTGTGGCCACTAAAGGGCCCGGATTTGAGGGAGGGCCCGGAAAGTCAGATCACTGCCGGGTCCCAAGATCCCCGCTCTTCTCTCATTCTTATTTCTTACTACAGCTCCAGAAGGAACAAGTTGCATTTGTGTGGCGCAGAGACCCCGGTGTGTGGCGCAGAGACCCCGGTGTGTGGGGTACAGACCCCGGTGTGTGGGGTACAGACCCCGGTGTGTGGGGTACAGACCCCGGTGTGTGGGGTACAGACCCCGGTGTGCGTGGTACAGACCCCGGTGTGTGGTGCAGAGACCCCGGTGTGTGGCGCAGAGACCCCGGTGTGTGGCGCAGAGACCCCGGTGTGTGGGGTACAGACCCCGGTGTGTGGTGCAGAGACCCCGGTGTGTGGGGTACAGACCCCGGTGTGTGGGGTACAGACCCCGGTGTGTGGGGTACAGATCCCAGTGTGTGGGGTACAGACCCCGGTGTGTGGGGTACAGACCCCGGTGTGTGGGGTACAGACCCCGGTGTGTGGTGCAGAGACCCCGGTGTGTGGGGTACAGACCCCGGTGTGCGGGGTACAGACCCCGGTGTGTGGGGTACAGATCCCAGTGTGTGGGGTACAGACCCCGGTGTGTGGGGTACAGACCCCGGTGTGTGGGGAGTACAGACCCCGGTGTGTGGGGAGTACAGACCCCGGTGTGTGGTGCAGAGACCCCGGTGTGTGGGGTACAGACCCCGGTGTGTGGGGTACAGACCCCGCTGTGTGGGGTACAGACCCCGCTGTGTGGGGTACAGACCCCGGTGTGCGTGGTACAGATCCCAGTGTGTGGGGTACAGACCCCGGTGTGTGGGGTACAGACCCCGGTGTGTGGGGTACAGACCCCGGTGTGCGTGGTACAGATCCCGGTGTGCGGGGTACAGACCCCGGTGTGTGGGGTACAGACCCCGGTGTGTGGTGCAGAGACCCCGGCGTGTGGGGTACAGACCCCGGTGTGTGGGGTACAGACCCCGCTGTGTGGGGTACAGACCCCGGTGTGTGGGGTACAGACCCCGGTGTGTGGGGTACAGACCCCGCTGTGTTGGGTACAGACCCCGGTGTGTGGGGTACAGACCCCGCTGTGTGGGGTACAGACCCCGCTGTGTTGGGTACAGACCCCGGTGTGTGGGGTACAGACCCCGGTGTGTGGGGTACAGACCCCAGTGTGGGGAGTAAAGACCCCGGTGTGTGGGGAGTACAGACCCCGGTGTGTGGGGTACAGACCCCGGTGTGTGGGAGTACAGACCCCGGTGTGTGGGGTACAGACCCCGGTGTGTGGGGTACAGACCCCGGTGTGTGGGGTACAGACCCCAGTGTGGGGAGTACAGACCCCGGTGTGTGGGGAGTACAGACCCCGGTGTGTGGGGAGTACAGACCCCGGTGTGTGGGGTACAGACCCCGGTGTGTGGGGTACAGACCCCGGTGTGTGGAGTACAGACCCCGGTGTGTGGGGTACAGACCCCAGTGTGGGGAGTACAGACCCCGGTGTGTGGGGAGTACAGATCCCAGTGTGTGGGGTACAGACCCCAGTGTGGGGAGTACAGACCCCGGTGTGTGGCGCACAGACCCCGGTGTGTTGGGTACAGACCCCTGTGTGAGAGGTACAGACCCTGGTGTGTGGGGTACAGACCCCGGTGTGTGAGGTACAGACCCCGGTGTGTGGGGTACAGACCCCGGTGTGTGAGGTACAGGCCCCGGTGTGTGGGGTACAGACCCCGGTGTGTGGGGTACAGACCCCGGTGTGTGGGGTACAGACCCCAGTGTGGGGTACAGACCCCGGTGTGTTGGGTACAGACCCCTGTGTGAGAGGTACAGACCCCAGTGTGGCGCACAGACCCCGGTGTGTGGGAGTACAGACCCCGGTGTGGGGTACAGACCCCGGTGTGTGGCCTACAGACGATGCTGTACAGAATGAGCCCCAGACTAGTGAAGACGCTGAGGATGAGGACTGACAGTGTAAGAGGCCTAGTTTAGCCTGAGTTTGGTTTCTCTGTCTCCTCTGACTCTAGAGATAAGAAGTGTAAAGTGTTTCCCAGCAGATGCTGAGATTGTAGGTGTCATATTCAACATTCCTCTTCTTTGTTGATGTTTATTTTAGACCCGGCTGAGCTAATTTGTCAGACTTTAAATCCACATTCCTGGTACAAACCAGAACGAGAGGAGAAAACTGGTGGAGTCCTGTGAGCTCCGGATGGTTGTGTGTTACATTGGGTTCTCCGACTCTCCGTGTCTCCAGTATAAGTGCTGGGTCCAGCAGGGTCAGTATCTGTCATCACAGACCTCACCCCCACCCGGCAGAGCGCCAGGGGCTTATTCACATTGTCACCTGCTGGCTATAAATACAGAATAAACAGAAGACTTATTACTGAGGTACAAGAAGGAAAATATGGGACAGAAAGTAGCTATAAGACACGTCTGAGACAAGCACAAGAGAACAATGAATATTTAATAATTGTCCTAAATTATACAGAGGAGAGAAACCCTGGGATCTGCTGAGCTGACACATCACTTAGTGGGGGGATTATATTACATTTATCTATAAAATGTTTTGTCAGCATAAAGAACTATGGCAGAGAAACTCGTGTTACACATATACTTGTCAACTCTCCCGGAAAGTCTGGGAGACTCCCGAAATTTGGGTCAGTCTCCCGCCCCCTCCCGCCCTCCAGTCACGCCCCCTCTCCCGGAAACTTGTTTCTGGGAGTTAGCAAGTATGGTGTTACATTATTAGTAATATACCCAGAGTATAATATAACCAACCCCCACTGCATCATCATATATAATATTCAATATGTCCACAGCTCTCTGATGTCACATCTGTGTCCCGTCTCTCTCTCTCTCTGATGTCACATCTGTGTCCCGTCTCTCTCTCTCTGATGTCACATCTGTGTCCCGTCTCTCTCTCTCTGATGTCACATCTGTGTCCCGTCTCTCTCTCTCTCTGATGTCACATCTGTGTCCCGTCTCTCTCTCTCTCTGATGTCACATCTGTGTCCCGTCTCTCTCTCTCTCTCTCTCTCTGATGTCACATCTGTGTACCGTCTCTCTCTCTCTGATGTCACATCTGTGTCCCGTCTCTCTCTCTCTGATGTCACATCTGTGTCCCGTCTCTCTCTCTCTCTCTCTGATGTCACATCTGTGTCCCGTCTCTCTCTCTCTCTCTCTCTGATGTCACATCTGTGTCCCGTCTCTCTCTCTCTCTCTCTCTCTCTCTCTCTCTCTCTGGTGTTACATCCGTGTCCCGTCTCTCTCTCTCTCTCTCTCTCTGGTGTTACATCCGTGTCCCGTCTCTCTCTCTCTGATGTCACATCTGTGTCCCGTCTCTCTCTCTCTCTGATGTCACATCTGTGTCCCGTCTCTCTCTCTCTCTGATGTCACATCTGTGTCCCGTCTCTCTCTCTCTCTCTGATGTCACATCTGTGTCCCGTCTCTCTCTCTCTCTCTCTCTCTCTCTCTCTGGTGTTACATCCGTGTCCCGTCTCTCTCTTTCTGATGTCACATCTGTGTCCTCTCTCTCTCTCTCTCTCTCTCTCTCTCTCTCTGATGTCACATCTGTGTCTCGTCTCTCTCTCTCTCTCTCTGATGTCACATCTGTGTCCCGTCTCTCTCTCTCTCTCTCTCTCTGGTGTTACATCCGTGTCCCGTCTCTCTCTCTCTCTCTCTCTCTCTCTCTCTCTCTCTGGTGTTACATCCGTGTCCCGTCTTTCTCTCTCTGGTGTCACATCTGTGTCCCGTCTCTCTCTCTCTGATGTCACATCTGTGTCCCGTCTCTCTCTCTCTCTCTCTGATGTCACATCTGTGTCCCGTCTCTCTCTCTCTCTCTGATGTCACATCTGTGTCCCGTCTCTCTCTCTCTCTCTCTCTCTCTCTCTCTCTCTCTCTCTCTCTCTCTCTCTCTCTCTCTGGTGTTACATCCGTGTCCCGTCTCTCTCTCTCTGATGTCACATCTGTGTCCTCTCTCTCTCTCTCTCTCTGATGTCACATCTGTGTCCCGTCTCTCTCTCTCTCTCTCTCTCTCTCTCTCTCTCTGGTGTTACATCCGTGTCCCGTCTCTCTCTCTCTCTGATGTCACATCTGTGTCCTCTCTCTCTCTCTCTCTCTCTGATGTCACATCTGTGTCCCGTCTCTCTCTCTCTTTCTCTGATGTCACATCTGTGTCCCGCCTCTCTCTCTCTCTCTCTGATGTCACATCTGTGTCCCGTCTCTCTCTCTCTCTCTCTCTTTCTCTCTCTCTCTGGTGTTACATCTGTGTCCCGTCTCTCTCTCTCTCTCTCTCTCTCTCTCTCTCTCTCTCTCTCTGGTGTTGCATCCGTGTCCCGTCTCTCTCTCTCTGATGTCACATCTGTGTCCTCTCTCTCTCTCTCTCTCTCTCTGATGTCACATCTGTGTCCCGTCTCCTCTCTCTCTCTCTCTGATGTCACATCTGTGTCCCGTCTCTCTCTCTCTCTCTCTGATGTCACATCTGTGTCCCGTCTCTCTCTCTCTCTCTGATGTCACATCTGTGTCCCGTGTCTCTCTCTCTCTCTGATGTCACATCTGTGTCCTCTCTCTCTCTCTCTCTCTCTCTCATGTCACATCTGTGTCCTCTCTCTCTCTCTCTCTCTCTCTGATGTCACATCTGTGTCCCGTCTCTCTCTCTCTCTCTGATGTCACATCTGTGTCCCGTCTCTCTCTCTCTCTCTCTCATGTCACATCTGTGTCCTCTCTCTCTCTCTCTCTCTGATGTCACATCTGTGTCCCGTCTCTCTCTCTCTCTCTCTGATGTTACATCCGTGTCCTCTCTCTCTCTCTCTCTCTCTCATGTCACATCCGTGTCCTCTCTCTCTCTCTCTCTCTCTCTCTCTCTGATGTTACATCCGTGTCCTCTCTCTCTCTCTCTCTCTCTCTCGTCACATCTGTGTAACAGGGTGGACATCTGATTCAGGGAGATACAAGAGAGGGAACTAGTTTTCGTCAATCCATCCAGATTGCTGCAGCTCGGCTCACCCTTCTCTGCCTCTGCTCCTCTTCCGCTGATCCACAAAGTCTTCACTGGCTTCCTGTCCAATTCAGAATTCAGTTTAACCTCTTTACCATCACTTACACAGCTCTCACCCAGTGGTCTAAGTGGAAATTTAGAAGCGGAGCCGAGTGCCTCTCCAGCATGGCGTTCCCCCCCCGCTAACCGGTGCGGTTAGTGCTGGTATGTCCTACTGGCACACACCACCTCACTTCCATCACTGCCCCTACCAACATGTCTCCCCCCACATCTCTGACTTTATCTCAAGGTACAACCCCAATATGACTAATCTGCTCCGCCTCATTTCACCTCTCATTACCCCCTCCCAAGACTTTAATGTGACGCCCACCCTTCCCCCCTTACCCGGCCATACCAACTCTGCCCCAACCAACAACTGTTCAACTACTCCCTCAAAACTCCCCTCTTCATGCTCCGATCCAACTCCCTCTTGACCAGTTTGCCCAGCACCCTCTTCCTATTCTCACCATCTCTATTTTATTCAATTTACTGCTACAGGGCTTCATTTACAATAGATTGTTCTTTGGGGACTTTATATTCCACACATGTATGGGACGTACCCTGCTGTGTATTGTCTGTTAGAGCAGAGCGGACCTAGACCTGTTCTCAATAACAGACTTACATCCGCTCCTGGATGAACACGGACGTGTGTGCGCCCCATGTAATTTTGAAAAAGAAGGCACAAGACATTCATTTTGCATGTTTTAATGAATCAGGCCCACAATGCGTTTTATAGTATATTTTAGTTGCATATAGTTGTTCTATGACAGCTACTGGCACCATATGTGTAATGTTTAATTCAAAGACTTTGCTGTCTCAGTCATCACTATCAGTCCCATAGGCAAACCGAGGGGGGTTTCTTAGTGCCTGGAAACCCCCCATCCAAACCTAGGACACTGTATAATTGAGGTGGCTGGACCCTGCTCCCACTTCACACAGCTCTGCTTGAATAGGGATAACAGTAGTGCACACAGCATTGCCCATGTATATTATAGGGATAGGAAGAGTTGATGAGCAGCCCAGCACTGTCTAATATTATATCCACGCCCCCATGCATGCTGGTCACGCCCACTGGCGTCATGGTGTAGAAACCCCCCTCTACAAATCCTGTGTTTGCCCCTAGTCCGCACTTATTCCTGCCCTGTACTGGGTGTAACTGATACGGCTGAAAAACAAGCGCACTTAGGAGGACCACTTGAATCGCCTGCATCTACGTTACCACGCCCATGCTGTACATGGAATACATAAGTCCCTCCCTCACCCCCCTCGTTCCACCTCTCCAGTGGTAAGTGCCATTAGCATTCAGACATGAATTACATACAATTACGCTGATTAGTGTAACGTCCATTTGTGGACTTTTTCATGCAAGATAAACGTACAGGAGTCTGGTCCACTGTCATCACCCGTCCCCCTAGAATGTAAGCTCTTACGAGCAGGGTATGTCCTTGTCATGTCTTTTGCTGTATTCTGCAGTTTTCTGTCTGTTTGGATTTTTGTTTTTTTGTATTTTTGGGGGAGGATTCTTATCTCACGTTCATTTATGCTACTGAGGTGTAACTGTTTTTATGCTGTGATGTTGCCAGTGTATTAGTTATGTCGTATCTGTATTTATCTGATGGGCTGGTGCTGTGGAATATGTGGCGACTTATAAGTAATTAATTGTTATGGCTGCATCCCCAATCTCACGAACGTAGCTGTTCAGATATCCGTAACGTTACTGGTGAGGAGGAGAAACGCGCCAAGTGTTTGAGTATCATACCCTGGAACACATTGATCTTCATTATTTTCAATACAGTATTAACATCTCAGATTAAAAGTAATTTTCCCAGATTGGATACTTTGTGGCAGAGTATTCCTGAGATGTGCCTGTAAGTTCCCCAACTTCTCTCAAGAGAGCCACTGGGTCCTAATGTGAGTAATTGCGGATAAATAGGGATTTATAATTTTACTTCTACACCTACTGAGGTGCAAATGTATTGTTTTGTTATTGCTTATTATTATGTCTATTATATAATGTATTTCATTGTGAGATGGGTTTTATTGATATATTATATTGTATTGATCCGCTAACTTAGAGAGGTAATTAGCACTGTGACTATAATAACCAACTTTCCTACAATGTTTCTGTAATGAATGTGACAGTGATTCTGTCCCTGTTGGATAAAGATCATACTTTATAGCTCACCCATAAATACATCACATACGTCACCTTCACATTATTAGCTGCCTTCAGCCCATGACCTTGAGGACGGGGAAGGTCAGTCAGTAACTTCAGTACTTTCAGGAATATCTAGAAATGGATGTTTTTGCTTTGAGAGACAAATGAAAATCTTTTCTAATCTTCTGACAGGGAATCTAATATTTACACAATCGAGGGATCTATCACGTCTGAGACACAGGTGACATTTTACCTGTGGGAGAATCCTGAATTGCTGAAGGTGTGGGCAGAGCGTCCATCGTCTACCACTAGGGGGAGCCACGTACACAGGCGCAGCACAGGGAAGTTACAGAGTAATATGGTTAGAAGTGTTCATGGCCATAGGACAATAAAGAGACATTCCAGGAATTCAATCAGCCACAACCAGTGAAAGTATCACTTATTAACCTGAGCTCAGGAGCCTGAGGGCCGGGAGCCTTCTGTGACCTTCACAAGTCCCTCTACCTCCATCTCACAGGAGATAATCAGGGGCTGGGAGCCTTCTGTGACCTTCACGGTGCCTCTACCTCCATCTCACAGGAGGTAATCAGGGGGCCGGAGCCTTCTGTGACCTTCACGGTGCCTCTACCTCCATCTCACAGAAGGTAATCAGGGGGCCGGATCCTTCTGTGACCTTCACAAGTCCCTCTACCTCCGTCTCACAGGAGATAATCAGGGGGCTGGGAGCCTTCTGTGACCTTCACGGTGCCTCTACCTCCATCTCACAGGAGGTAATCAGGGGGCCGGATCCTTCTGTGACCTTCACGGTGCCTCTACCTCCATCTCACAGGAGGTATCATCACCATACACCCTTGTATGATAGCAGGGTACAATCACTCTCTGTACAGTTCTCACAGACACATCGGTCTCCTCATGGTCTGTCCCCCAGTGCAGCAGCAGTGATCATACTATGTGTTACCTGGAGTCCATCATTGTAGCAGTACAGCGCCAGTAATCAGCGTACAGCACCTGCAGATATCTGTACATTTATACCTTACATATATTAATGCCAGAAAATGAGGCCCCAAATGTATAAAATGTTACGTAATGTCTATGACCAGAGCGATGTAATACAGATACAGTGACATCATAGTGATGTAATACAGGTACAGAGACATCATAGGGATGTAATACAGATACAGTGACATCATAGTGATGTAATACAGATCCAGTGACATCATAGTGATGTAATACAGATCCAGTGACATCATAGTGATGTAATACAGATACAGTGACATCATAGTGATGTAATACAGGTACAGAGACATCATAGTGATGTAATACAGATCCAGTGACATCATAGTGATGTAATACAGGTACAGAGCCATCATAGTGATGTAATACAGGTACAGTGACATCATAGTGATGTTATACAGGTACAGAGACATCATAGTGATGTAATACAGATCCAGTGACATCATAGTGATGTAATACAGATACAGTGACATCATAGTGATGTAATACAGATACAGTGACATCATAGTGATGTAATACAGATACAGTGACATCATAGTGATGTAATACAGATACAGTGACATCCTAGTGATGTAATACAGATACAGTGACATCATAGTGATGTAATACAGATCCAGTGACATCATAGTGATGTAATACAGATCCAGTGACATCATAGTGATGTTATACAGATCCAGTGACATCATAGTGATGTAATACAGATACAGTGACATCATAGTGATGTAATACAGGTACAGAGACATCATAGTGATGTAATACAGATCCAGTGACATCATAGTGATGTAATACAGGTACAGAGACATCATAGTGATGTAATACAGATACAGAGACATCATAGTGATGTTATACAGGTACAGTGACATCATAGTGATGTAATACAGGTACAGAGACATCATAGTGATGTTATACAGGTACAGTGACATCATAGTGATGTAATACAGATCCAGTGACATCATAGTGATGTAATACAGATCCAGTGACATCATAGTGATGTAATACAGATCCAGTGACATCATAGTGATGTAATACAGATCCAGTGACATCATAGTGATGTAATACAGATCCAGTGACATCATAGTGATGTAATACAGATCCAGTGACATCATAGTGATGTAATACAGATCCAGTGACATCATAGTGATGTAATACAGATCTAGTGACATCATAGTGATGTAATACAGATACAGAGACATCATAGTGATGTAATACAGATACAGTGACATCATAGTGATGTAATACAGATACAGAGACATCATAGTGATGTTATACAGATACAGAGACATCATAGTGATGTTATACAGGTACAGTGACATCATAGTGATGTAATACAGGTACAGAGACATCATAGGGATGTAATACAGATACAGTGACATCATAGTGATGTAATACAGATCCAGTGACATCATAGTGATGTAATACAGATACAGTGACATCATAGTGATGTAATACAGATACAGAGACATCATAGTGATGTTATACAGGTACAGAGACATCATAGTGATGTTATACAGGTACAGAGACATCATAGTGATGTAATACAGATCCAGTGACATCATAGTGATGTAATACAGATCCAGTGACATCATAGTGATGTAATACAGATACAGTGACATCATAGTGATGTAATACAGATACAGTGACATCATAGTGATGTAATACAGATCCAGTGACATGATAGTGATGTAATACAGATCCAGTGACATCATAGTGATGTAATACAGATCCAGTGACATCATAGTGATGTAATACAGATACAGTGACATCATAGTGATGTAATACAGATACAGAGACATCATAGTGATGTTATACAGATACAGTGACATCATAGTGATGTTATACAGATACAGTGACATCATAGTGATGTAATACAGGTACAGAGACATCATAGTGATGTAATACAGGTGCAGTGACATCATAGTGATGTAATACAGATACAGAGACATTACAATGGGACCTCGCTAGACTCGCTCATATCACTGAGCGTAGATTATACAGTGGAAGGGACAGACGTCATGTATGATACGGTGTAGATGGACTTTGGTGAATTACTGAACTTTATTATAAATGTCATTTTTGTATTATGAAATAAACATGACAGTATAAAGTTGAGAAAATAGGGATAGATAATGAGGATTCAGTATACATAACATAGGTGGTAATAGGGACTCGTTCATCGTCTCTCTGTAATCTGATCTGACGCTGGTTCTCTATGAAAGTTACTTTGTGTTTAAAAGTAAATAATCATCTAAACTGGAGTCAGGTCCCTGCTCACTGTAACCAGCCCAGTACTAGGTATTTATACATCAGTCACAATGTATCACATTACAGTTTATGGTGGATACAAACTGACTACACAGAGTAACAGCAGGAATAAGACAAGGACTGAGAGTCCTCACCCCACCCAGCTGGGAGCTAGGCCTGAGGAGCTGCCCCCTCCCTCGTGGTAAGAAGCAGAAGGTGGGGGGGGTAACACCTGAGGGGGTGGGGCCACCGCTTTGGGGGTGAGAGGTGCCCACAGAGTGCAATGTTGGCATGAGTGGAAAACGGCTGAATTCCTGGAGCAGACGGGACCCATCTATTGGACTACTTCACTTTTAAAGGGTTATTTAATTTCATTTCATTTCATTTGTATTTAAAGGCGCTTTTTTTCCTCACACCAAAATTTGTCAAATGTATTAGAAGGTGCATCACGGCTGTGACTGGCTTTACATAGTGAAGGAGCTAAATACATACTGATCGCAGTGTCAGACGTGTGTATTAGACTCTGTAATAACAATATATAACATGATAGCTGAAATAAACATCAGGTTCTAAGTGCACATTGTCATCAAATAGTGAACGTCCATTTACTGTGACAAGCTGACCTCATTTAGATGGGCTTCTACAAGGTGACCTCATTCAGATGGGCCTCTACCATGTGACCTCATTCAGATGGGCCTCTACCATGTGACCTCATTCAGATGGGCCTCGACCATGTGACCTCATTCAGATGGGCCTCTACCATGTGACCTCATTCAGATGGGCTTCTACAAGGTGACCTCATTCAGATGGGCCTCTACCATGTGACCTCATTCAGATGGGCCTCTACCATGTGACCTCATTCAGATGGGCCTCGACCATGTGACCTCATTCAGATGGGCTTCTACAAGGTGACCTCATTCAGATGGGCCTAGGTGACCTTATTACAGATGGGCCTCGACCATGTGACCTCATTCAGATGGGCTTCTACAAGGTGACCTCATTCAGATGGGCTTCTACAAGGTGACCTCATTCAGATGGGCCTCGACCATGTGACCTCATTCAGATGGGCCTCGACCATGTGACCTCATTCAGATGGGCCTCGACCATGTTACGTCATGCAGATGGGCCTGACTAGGTGACCTCATTCAGATGGGCCTATGTGACCTTATTACAGATGGGCCTCTACCATGCGACCTCATTCAGATGGGCCTATGTGACCTCATTCAGATGGGCCTCTACCATGTGACCTCATTCAGAAGGGCCTATGTGACTTTATTACAGATGGGCCTCTACCATGTGACCTCATTCAGATGGGCCTCTACCATGTGACCTCATTCAGATGGGCCTCGACCATGTGACCTCATCCAGATGGGCCTGACTAGGTGACCTCAATCAGATGGGCCTATGTGACCTTATTACAGATGGGCCTTTACCATGTGACTTCATTCATATGGGCCTATGTGACCTTATTACAGATGGGCCTCTACCATGCGACCTCATTCAGATGGGCCTATGTGACCTCATTCAGATGGGCCTCTACCATGTGACCTCATTCAGATGGGCCTATGTGACCTTATTACAGATGGGTCTCGACCATGTGACCTCATTCCGATGGGCCCCGATTAGGTGACCTCATTCAGATGGGCCCCGACAAGGTGACCTTATTTAAATGGGCACCTACATTATCAATACATTTCTGTAACATGGGTGTATACCTCTCTGTCATATCTGCATACAGCTTGTAGATAATGTTGGTAGGACAACTACTTATGAATAAATGGGTGGGTGCTGGACTAGAAGTGATGGCAGATCTCAAATTATTAAACAGAAAAAATTGAGGATTTATTGAATTGAGTTTTTATTTAATTATATTTTATATGGAAACTGCAACTATTGTATTTATTAATAACACTCAGATCATTATTCTTTACTGTGTATATAACATTTCATGACATTATATTGTGTCTCTACACTCTCATGGGGCGTGAGTGTATAACATTGTTACTCCTGACCCATGCCTGACACAAAGTCTCCTGTTTTACAGCTAAACGCGTCCTGAGAAGCTCGTGATGGAAGATATAACATAGATTTAGTTTTCTTACATTGTCCTCTCCTAAGTATGTTCAGAGCACAACAACATCCAGGGATCAACTATCAGAAACTATAAGAAACACTGGAATGTTCTTCATCAACAGAGATAACTGTAATAGTGTTTCTCCTGCTGTACTTTATACCGTGTAGTATCCGTATACACACACTTCAGTGCTACATAATATCACATTGCGCAAATGTGTAGGAAAAGATTGTGTATATAGTATATGGTATATGGTTATAGTTAATTTCACTCTATCTATACCAAGATCTTGCGATATTACTCTAAGTTTTAGTAATATGCATAAAGCCCTGAATGCACAAATAGAGGTGTCACCACACATGTAGTAGTACCAAATATCTCACAATATTATACTATACCCAGCGATCACCGGAGCCCTGGACTATAACATCCACACTGACCCACATCACAGATTATAGACAACGGGCGGAAATAATCCACATAAACCATTTTCATTCAGTGTATCTCATTTCTCCTGAGCCTTCATTCGTGTCTACTACACCCTGGGACTGGAGAGAATTACTTACCAATCCCCATATATAATATATACCTCAGTACCGCACCATACACTGGGAACTCCCCATAACTGCAACATCAATACATCTTTCATATTATTTAATGATGGAAAAATCCCATTGTCCATGCGCAAACCACTGAACCTCTCATTCATCATCATCATCATCATCATCATCATCATCATCATCATCATCATCATTTATTTATTCATTTATTCATCTGCACAACGATACGGGCAATGCGGTACTATAACCGATAGCTGGCATCGCTGGTCCTGTATCATCGGGTGATACCACAGTGATACTTTTCTCATGAATATGGACGATAAATAATTTTTGCCATTAAAGGAAATAACCTCATAGATTGTAAGCAGGAGCTCCTCACCCCTTTGTCTGTTTTACCCGGTTTGTTCATAACTGTCTTTGTCCCCAATTGTACAGCGCTACGGAATTTGCTGGCACTATATAAATAAATGATGATGATGATGATGTATATCACCATTTGTGAACGCTCATAAAAAGACTGCTATATTCTCCTTCTTGTTATTTCCCCATAGAACAACTTTCATCCTCCCGTCAATTCATATTCTTACATCTTCTTTCTCTTCTCATCTGACTCTATATCCTCCATCACATCCTCATCATCATGAGCTATTTATATAGCACCACTGATTCCGCAGCGCTGTACAGAGAACTCACTCACATCAGTCCCTGCCCCCCCCCCCCCCCCCCCCCCCCCCCCCCTACCCCTACCAGTATGTTTTTGGAGTGTGGGAGGAAACCCACGCAAACACAGGGAGAACATACAAACTCCTAACAGATAAGACCATGGTCAGGAATTGGACTAATGACCCCAGTGCTGTGAGGCAGAAGAGCTGACCACTAAGCCATCGTGCTATATCCTCCATCTCCTCCTCTTGTCTGATTCTGTATCCTCCACCTACTCCCCTCACCATTCCACCACCTGAGAAAGAGCCTGTAACCCTCCTACCACCAGTGATATATCCTGTAACCCTTCTACCGCCAGTGATATATCCTGTAACCCTTCTACCGCCAGTGATATATCCTGTAACCCTTCTACCGCCAGTGATATATCCTGTAACCCTCCTACCGCCAGTGATATAGCCTGTAACCCTTCTACCGCCAGTGATATATCCTGTAACCCTTCTACCGCCAGTGATATAGCCTGTAACCCTTCTACCGCCAGTGATATATCCTGTAACCCTTCTACCACTAGCACTTCCAGAGACAGCAGCAGAAACAGAGCCTGTAGCTCTGATAAAACCAGTTATAGATCTATTAAACCTTCCAGTCCTATTAACTCCTTCAGTGCCAGACACAGACCACATAACTCTCACACTGTCAAGTCTAGAACTTTTAACCCTTTGATTGCCAGAAACACAGCTTATAACACTTTCACTGCCAGGTGTAAAACTAGCAGCCCTTCCACAAACAGAGCCTGTAACCCTCCCAATGGTAGAGACAGAACTTGTAACACTTCAGCTGCCAGGTATTAATATGTATTACTATTATCTTTTATTTATATGGGGCCATAAAGGGTCCGCACATAGAGCACGGAGGAGCAGGGGCCACAGAGGGCTCAGCTGAGAGCAGGGGGCACAGGGGTATAAGTGAATGGACGGAGGAGACTTGGGGAGTTTGTAGCCCTTCCAATCACAGGTACAGAAGCCACAACAATTCTCCTTAGAATGAGAGCGCATGTAACCCTAATTATGGCAGTATTAGAATGTTTAACCCTTCCACTGCCAGAGGTGCTGATGTAGAGATGGCCACAAAATGGGCGCAAAAATATGCAGAGCTTTAAACATCTTGAGATACGTCCGACTCTGCGCCAGCAGCTGATGCGGCGCAGCAGCAGCGTGTATCTGCATCTGCCCTCTAACAGGTCTGTGTGAGCACCCCCTAGTGTACACACCCCTACACTCCACCAGCCATAAGGAGTCATGTGTGTCAGTGGCACCCAAGCCTGAGTATGAGCAAAGCTAATGAATGCAAATGATGCCATGTAAACTACTGTACGTACAGCTTTGCATCAGGCCCAGAGTCTATAACCCTTCCAATCCAAGGTACAGAATGATTAACCCTTCCACCACCAGAGACAGAGCCTGTAACCCTTCTAATATCAGGTGTAGGAATATTAACCCTTCCACTGTCAGACACAGAGCTAGTAACTCTTCTGACCCCTGGCCTAGGAATCCTTAAAGGTTAGATGACATTGAGACTGTTGTAGGCTGGAGTCTGTCAGCCGCAGGGTTAACTCCAGCTCTCTGATATATTATTGAAGGACTTTCCATGAGGATCTGTAATTCCAGCCGGAGGATACTCACCTGTCGCAGGGAGTACACACTGCACAGGGGGTCAGTCACCGCCGCAGCAGCAGAGTTACTCCTTTGCAGGGGTCATTACGCTGCCACTCGCACAGTATTAGGCAGGGTAACGATGGTGGAGGGTGGATGCAGACAGACCGTGGCCGTTCATAGGGGAACATCTCTTCTAATAAAATGTGAACCCCTTAATCTTAAATAGTTTATATTTTTAATGAAATTGAAGCTGTTTTAGGTCCTTTGTTAATGTTTCTATAGAGGAAACTCTGTCATAGTAACCTGAGGGGCTCGACTACGGCTGATACATGAACATGAATATAACATAAATCAACTGCATCACTAGCTAAACAATTGATTTCAATTATAGAGCGTGATGGCTGCTCCCACCAGAACCCGGCCAGTGCTTTCCTCTGCACCCTACATACTCTTTGTGCTGCAGGAGTGGGCTAAGGCCTGGTATAGGGTAGGCCGCTTAAAGGGGTCCTCCTCCCAAAATGTGTATTTTAATATTTCATCTACTCTGAAGCATTCATCCCAAGTAGACTGGCTGCAGGGGAGTCTCATCTTGTCGTCTGTCAGTCATGGATCCACGCAACAGTCAGAGACAGGAGCATGGAGGGTAAGTGTCCGGGTGAGGTAGGTGCCGCTCACACACTAACGATATATACAGATCTTCATGACCTGGGCTGGGGCCACCTGTATGGAGCAGTTCTGTTCTGTTAGGTATTATACAGTGGACTCCTCAACATCTGACAACAGTTCACACTCAATCAGTATTTATGTTACACCATTATTTTATTAGCTTCATCTCATCATTACCAGGAGCCAAGTAATCTCAGAACAAAGAAATTGTCACTGTTCCGGGTAATCAACGTTCTCAGATTAACAAACCAACTATGTTTTTACATGAAGTCCCAGCACAAGATGCCGCCAACAGAAATATATCACCATTGTATAACTTCTCTTAGCTAATCCCTGTCTATGCTAAAACCATGTCTTCCCATGAGAGGTGCTGTATCCAGCACCCCAGGGGAACTGTATTACTTGCATGATTAATATCTTATTGGCTTCGCCTTGTAGTCACTTATGTTAACACATAGGCATCAGCTATAGCTGAATGCTCTCACAACATCCATTAACTCCAGGAGCTGGGGTGCAGGGTCCTCCTGAGCTGGGGTGCAGGGTCCTCCTGAGCTGGGGTGCAGGGTCCTCCTGAGCTGGGGTGCAGGGTCCTCCTGAGCTGGGGTGCAGGGTCCTCCTGAGCTGGGGTGCAGGGTCCTCCTGAGCTGGGGTGCAGGGTCCTCCTGAGCTGGGGTGCGGGGTCCTCCTGAGCTGGGGTGCGGGGTCCTACTGAGCTGGGGTGCAGGGTCTTACTGAGCTGGGGTGCAGTGTCCTACTGAGGTGGGGTGCAGGGTCCTCCTGAGCTGGGGTGCAGGGTCCTCCTGAGCTGGGGTGCAGGGTCCTCCTGAGCTGGGGTGCAGTGTCCTACTGAGGTGGGGTGCAGGGTCCTCCTGAGCTGGGGTGCAGTGTCCTACTGAGGTGGGGTGCAGGGTCCTACTGAGGTGGGGTGCAGGGTCTTACTGAGCTGGGGTGCAGGGTCTTACTGAGCTGGGGTGCAGGGTCCAACTGAGGTGGGGTGCAGGGCCCTACTGAGGTGGGTGCAGGATCCTCCTGAGGTTGTATATTGTTTCCTAGCAAAATTCTCCCTTCAGACTGGAACCTGGCTTTGGAGGATCAAATTTCTGTCCTAGATCAGAACATGGCAGTGGGCATGACTGGGTTAGTGCCTCACAGCCGGGTAAAGGATGAAGATAACGGCTATAATGGGTCTGACCTACGTTCCTCCTCCGCATTTATAATGAACAAGCAACTGGGATAGGAAATAACCGAAAAAGGTGCATCATGTGCTCATTGCCTTGTTCCAGTCCAGAAAAAGAAAATGATGGTCCCACCACTTTGTAATGGGTATAAATGGGTTATAGCTAGTAGAAATAAAGATGATGGGTAGCTATATACTGCTGTACTACCCACTAATGTATTGCTCATTGTTAAATGTTCTCTGCATATATTTTAACTCAAAATTGTCTTGGACAACTGTCTTAGCGTCCAGTGTTCAATGCTTCAGAAATACAGGCATCAAGTACCAGACTGCATAACTCTTCTGGAGAAACCCAAACCTAAGATTGCCTTAATCCCTTCTGGCTCTGCTACTGCTTTCTGCTTGTAGATGTGTCTATAAAACAGCTGGTCATCCACCCCGTGGACTCCGGAAGTCTGGTCACTTGGCGGAGCTCCAGAAGACAGCTAGAAGGGATCCTGCTATGTTTATGTTTTGTTGTCCTCCGCCAATAGACCTCCATAGACAACGTTACATCAAATACCATCAGTAACACCTGCCAGAGGGGCCACCACACAGAAGGCTGTGCTGTTTCTACTCTTCTGAGGTTCTGGAATAAATATACTCCGGAGGAAGTTTTCTACACTCCATTCTTTTCTTCGGCCATTGTATTTCTACCAATTACATCCAGATTCTCACTACCTTGGCCAGTGGCAGTGGCCCTTGTTAGACAGATGTCCTGGTTTAAGTGATAGGCCGAGAAGACCTAACCTAGTTGGAACAGTATGAACATTTGCCACCATCATTGTAGTAATAGTTAGGAGAAAGGCTGTTTTGCAGGTTTAATATTATCTTTGGGACATCAGCCACAATGATGCTATGTAGTTTTTTACAGACCTGCTTGAAGAAGTTCTGCCACCATTCTGCTGATGAATTCCTGCTCCCACAACCTCTTTCAGAACACCAAAGAGAAGCTTCTATAGCAAGACCAACAGTCTATGAAAGTAGAGTGATAGACACATATTATCTTAGTCTAGTTATCGTGATTCTTATTTCATTAGTTTGAAAAATCGATCTACATGAGTCAAATGTGAATCAGGGGCGATCTGACCATCTCTATGGTTCAGAACAACGTGTTGATGACTGACTCTGGTCATCATCCATTGGCTGTTCAGAATAAGAGCATTAGTCCAACTAAATGTTGTTGATAATCACATGATAGCAAAACCAGAGGGAATCTGGCCTACTGCTTCTACAAGTGCCTCTAGATATAACTCACTACTGCTTCTACTAGTGCCTCTATATATAGCTCACTACTGCTTCTACCAGTGCCTCTAGATATAACTCACTACTGCCTCTATATATAACCACTACTGCTTCTACTAGTGTCTCTAGATATAACTCACTACTGCTTCTACTAGTGCCTCTAGATATAACTCACTATTACTTCTACTAGTGCCTCTATATATAACTCTCTATTACTTCTACTAGTGCCTCTAGATATAACTCACTACTGCTTCTACTAGTGCCTCTATATATAACTCACTACTACTTCTACTAGTGCCTCTAGATATAACTCACTACTGCTTCTACTAGTGCCTCTATATATAACTCACTATTACTTCTACTAGTGCCTCTAGATATAACTCACTACTGCTTCTACTAGTGCCTCTATATATAACTCACTATTACTTCTACTAGTGCCTCTAGATATAACTCACTATTACTTCTACTAGTGCCTCTAGATATAACTCACTATTACTTCTACTAGTGCCTCTATATATAACTCACTATTCTTCTACTAGTTCCTCTAGATATAACTCACTACTGTTTCTACTAGAGCCTCTATATATAACTCACTATTACTTCTACTAGTGCCTCTAGATATAACTCACTACTGCTTCTACTAGTGCCTCTAGATATAACTCACTACTGTTTCTACTAGAGCCTCTATATATAACTCACTATTACTTCTACTAGTGCCTCTATATATAACTCACTACTGCTTCTACTAGTGCCTCTTTATATAACTCACTACTGTTTCTACTAGAGCCTCTATATATAACTCACTATTACTTCTACTAGTGCCTCTATATATAACTCACTATTACTTCTACTAGTTCCTCTAGATATAACTCACTATTACTTCTACTAGTGCCTCTAGCTATAACTCACTACTGCTTCTACTAGTGCCTCTATATATAACTCACTATTACTTCTACTAGTGCCTCTAGATATAACTCACTATTACTTCTACTAGTGCCTCTAGATATAACTCACTATTACTTCTACTAGTGCCTCTATATATAACTCACTATTCTTCTACTAGTTCCTCTAGATATAACTCACTACTGTTTCTACTAGAGCCTCTATATATAACTCACTATTACTTCTACTAGTGCCTCTAGATATAACTCACTACTGCTTCTACTAGTGCCTCTAGATATAACTCACTACTGTTTCTACTAGAGCCTCTATATATAACTCACTATTACTTCTACTAGTGCCTCTATATATAACTCACTACTGCTTCTACTAGTGCCTCTTTATATAACTCACTACTGTTTCTACTAGAGCCTCTATATATAACTCACTATTACTTCTACTAGTGCCTCTATATATAACTCACTATTACTTCTACTAGTTCCTCTAGATATAACTCACTATTACTTCTACTAGTGCCTCTATATATAACTCACTATTACTTCTACTAATGCCTCTATATATAACTCACTACTGCTTCTACTAGTGCCTCTAGATATAACTCTCTATTACTTCTACTAGTGCCTCTAGCTATAACTCACTATTACTTCTACTAGTGCCTCTAGATATAACTCACTATTACTTCTACTAATGCCTCTAGATATAACTCACTACTGCTTCTACTAGTGCCTCTATATATAACTCACTACTGCTCCTTGTAGTGCCTCTATATATAACTGTCAGGATCACTGGTTTATAATTCCAGCCTCTTCTCTCCTAACACTGTTGTGGGGCTGCATCCAGGGATAACTCCTGTAATAGTGACTGGTTGAATAATTCAGGTATTGGTGTAACCAGAAGCCCTTCATTCTCTTAGTGATCTCGGGTATATCTCATCTGGCACCATTGAGTTCTGTCCTCTCCACTGTACCAGGTCTCATGTCTACCGTCTACACATCACTACTCCTGGTACATAACTGAGGTCCCTTCTACACTAATACTGAACATAAATACTTATTTCCATGTCCTGCTACAACCTCTTCTCTCTCCATCCTTAGTTGTACTATTTCTTTTTGTATTCCTCCTATCTCCAACTTACCTGACAAAGATCTGTTTCCCATCACACCAAAGATGTCATCATCATCATAGTTTATTAGATTCCACAGAACCAGCAGCGCCTCACATTTAAAGCTTCTTAATACTTAACATCAGTCATTGTGTGGTGTCATCTTCTGACTGTATCCTGAACCACACTGACTGATGATCACAGGACCCCAAAATCTCATTGACATTTACCTCTGATACTCTGTTACCATTTGTATTAAGTTACAAATTGGTTTTTTTCAAGAGAGCTGCTCTAGTCCCCACAAGGCAGATAAAAATCTCCTATAATTATTACCTCGCCTTTCATTGCCATTTCGGTGATGTCCTCCATTAGTGCTGTGTCCAAGTCCTCTTTATTTGCTGATGGTCTGAGGCTCCTCACCACTAAGTACAATGTGGCCTCTCTTTCTAGGTCTACAAAATGACTCTCCGATTCAACTCCAATAGCTTGTATTACAGTAGGCTTAGTGTTTGATGTAAGAACCTCCACTACTTGTGTTTCTACTCTGTCCTTTCTAAATAGAGTACAACCTGGTAGAGTTATGACCCAGTCATGATTTCTGTTACACCAAGACCTGGTAATAGTTACAATATCTCGATCACCCCTTGTCATTAGTCCTGGGATTGTATTTCCTGAGCTATGATCATCTGTATATAGAGCCTTAAGATTTCCGTTACTGCTTTTCCTTCCTTTATTCCTCGTTCTGTCTGTGTTGAAACTCTGAGAACCTAATTAACTTTATGGAGCAACGACAATCCCAACTATTGTGAGAGCCTCTGAGAACTCTGTTATCTCATGCAAGAAACTGATACCATATCATCACTTGAACTTTCTACCCATCCAAGCTACCTGGAAGCTAACTAACATGTCCCGTACAACCGGTCTCTAAGGGTCATTCAGGAACTTATAATAAAGATATTTTATGCCCACATATTTTTCTATGGCCACATTGGTGTATCGGAGTATTTCTATTACACGAGTGCCCTTACCCATTTCAACTGTGCCCATGACTCCCAATAACCAACACCTCATGACATAGGGTCTGCGCTCCCGCTATCCTGACAATGCCTCTCGCTGAATTAAATTTAAATTTCTTGTGGTTGCAAGACAATCCTCATGAATACACCCAGCCCATATCTAGCTAGGAATGCCCTAATTCATGTGGTTTCTCCTGTCAGACACAGAAGCCATGTTGCTGCAATGGATAAAGGACACTTTTGCACATTTAGAAATGACATTTTGTGATCCTTCCCTCTCTCCAATATGTCAGACTGGGCCCCGCGACGGCCCCCCCACCTGGATCTCTTCATCCTCTGTCTACAGAGATCTCAGGAAATTTTCTCACACTCCGGGGAGGAATTTTCCACTCTCTAGTGGGAATTTTCATAGTCAGCGTCTACAGCATCATTAGCCTGAGGACATTGCTGGGTAAACTACCCATAATCCCACTGTGTGGAAACCTCATGTGAGATAATCCTGCTGCTGTCTCAACTTGTCAGGTTGACATAAATAATGATATTCACGGCTTTATCGTCCTGTCTCATCTACTGCTAAACAAACATATGGTCATACATGTTACACGTGTGCTGAGGACAGACTGATGATAGACCGGTACGTTCTGGGACCACTATTTGTGTATCTATACTCCCAATAGTGTCAGACCCTCTCGTGTTACATTTTGGCTGTAGGGGTATAAAACTAACCCCACATAACACCTCTGCCCCTCACCTCCAGTGATCACACCATAAACTCTGTGAGCGATATTCTGGGACATTGTCCACCCGGGGCCTCTAATTTGTTTAATGTTCAATTGACATTGTATCCACCTCCTTTTATGCTAATCAGTAAAAGTGGGTGTGGCATCATTACAACACAGTAAAAGTTCCTTCATAGAGTTCACCTAATGTGGGAGTTACATTAACCCCTCTCTCTCCAGGGTCCCGCAGCACCGACGCATGAGAGTAATCTGACTGCACAGCCCCCGAGGACCAGTGTCTGAGCGCTGTGAGGAGACGTCACGCAGCCCCTCTATCCTGTGTCAGAGGCTGCGTATTCACTTCCTGTCTGAGCCACAAGGAGCGCACAGCGGAGCGGTAGAATGTCCGTCATATGTACAGACTGCAATGGGAGAGACATGGAGGGGGCAATGGGAGAGATATGGAGGGGGCAATGGGAGAGATATGGAGGGGCAATGGGAGAGACATGAGGGGGCAATGGGAGAGACATGGAGGGGGCAATGGGAGAGACATGGAGGGGGCAATGGGAGAGATATGGAGGGGGCAATGGGAGAGACATGGAGGGGGCAATGGGAGAGACAGGGAAGCCATGTCCCCCCCTCCCCCTCCCCCTCCAGAGCCCCTGTGTATGGTGTTCTCCCCCGAACCTCAGGTTTCTAGGTGTCCTGAGCACTTTTTAAATACTGTTCAAACTTCGTTCATCCTGAAAACTGGAATTGGAAACCTGAGTTATAGTGAAATTGTGGCCTATAATTACACAAATAATAATAAATCACAGGAGAACAGGAGTAACTGGGAGAAATAATCCTAAATAAATGAAACTAAGCTGTAGTGCTGCATTTTCCCTTTGACGCTCAGTATTACCTGCCCCCAGGACGGGGCGTGTGACATGGGGCCTAGGCCTCACGTCCGGAACGTCCGTTCTGTGTCTGTCCTCACATAAAATGAGCAGCGATAGAATCAGACTGCAGGTGAATTATTCTGTAGTCTGTCCCTGAGCTCAGGAATTCACCCCCTCCTCCGAGCCCTTGTGAGCATGACGCACGCTGCCACACAAGAGTCTGTGCTTTGTTCAATCAGTGACAAAGTCATGATAGATCATCAGCCAGAGAACAGCTAAAACTATACGACCCTGCACACAGCACAGTGCGGTGACACACATACACACATACACATATATATATATATATATATATATACACACACACACACACACCAATCAGCCACAACATTAAACCACGTCTAATATGTAGGTCCCGCTCGTGCCGCCAGAACAGCTCTAACCCGTTGAGCTCTCACATTACTGTTATTACTCTCATACAATGGCTGGAAGTCATCATACCAGGACAAAGCCTAGTGTCAGGAGAGTTTGTCAATGTGTTCTGGGGTACCTACTACACCCATACAAGTCCCCGCTGGTCATCACAGATGAGGCAGAGGCACCTTTGTGAGGTAAACATGTAAATGTCCTGGGTAGAGAGGACCCTGCTTATGAGAGATTACACTGGAAGAGGACATTAGGGGAAAATTGGAGAATCACAATTCCATGTCCATTGTCCCTGTTTTTCTGTTGTCCTCCCAGATGCCAGCATTGAAGCAGAGATGGTGCCGTTAATATCTGTTGTAACAGCAGCCAAAGCCTGGCAGATATGTAATCAGTAAAGAGTAGAGGCAATGCAGAAGTCTGTATTACGGTCAGTGGCGGATCCAGGGGGGGGGGGGGGCGATGGCCCCCCCTAGCAGGGGCTTGCTGCCGACAGCTGCACACTGTGCAGGTCCGTTCAGCAGTGACATTGTGCTGCCCGGCTGCTCTGATTGTGTTTTGAACACACTGCCACTGCTGAACGGACCTGCACATACTGCCGGCAGCCTTAGAACACAGGAAGGGGGCGGGGCCTAAACCCCCCCCCCCTAAAATCGCCCCGGGTAGGGCAAATGTCTGGGTCCGCCCCTGATTACGGTGGTGATAATCCATGGTGAGCCCACAACCCCCAGTGACTCTTGTAGTAGTGGATGCTGGGAGCAGCCTTCCAGCTCGGAATGTCGGAGAATATCGGGCACTGTTCATAGTGCAGAGAAAAAGCAATAACAGGGAGCAAGGGATAAGAAAGAGAGAGAGTGTGTGTGTGTGTGTGTGTGTGTGTGTGTGTGTGTGTGTGTGTGTGTGTGTGTGTGTGTGTGTGTATATATATATATATATATGTGTGTAATATTATATATATATATATATATATATATATATATATATATATATATATATATATATAATATATCTATCTATATATAGCACTACAGAATTTGCTGGCGCTATATAAATAAATGTTGATGATAATAACACCAATCAGCCACAACATTAAACCACCTGCCTAATATTATGTAGGTCCCCTTCATGCCACCAAAACAGCTCTGACCCCTCGAGCCCTGGACTACACTAGACCTGTGAAGGTGTCCTGTGGTATCTGGAACAAAGACGTTAGCAGCAGATCCTTTAAGCCCTGTAAGATCCGAGGTGGGGCCTCCATGGCTCGGACTTGTTTTTCTAGCACTTCCCATAGATGCTCAATCGGATTGAGATCTGGGGAATTTGGAGGCCAAGTCAACATCTTGATCTCTATCTCATGTTCCTCAAACCATTCCTGAACAAGTTTTGCAGTGTAGCAGGGCACATTATCCTGCTGAAATAGGCCGCTGCCATCAGGGATTACCGCTGCCATGAAGGGGTGTACTTGGTCTGCAACAATGTTTAGGTAGGTGGTACGTGTCAAAGTAACATCCACATGAATGCCAGGACCCAAGGTTTCCCAGCAGAACATTGCCCAGAGCATCACACTGCCTCAGTCGGCTGCCTTCTTCCCATAGTGCATCCTGGTGCCATCTCTTCCCCAAGTAAATCACGCACAGACACCTGGCCGTCCACATGATGTAAAAGAAAACGCGATTCCTCAGACCAGGCCACCATCTTACGTTGCTACATGGTCCAGTCCTTGCACTCTTGTGCCTATTGTAGAAACTTTCAGTGGTGGACAGAGGTCAGCCTGGGCGCTCTGACCGCTGTGTGGCTACGCCACCCATACGCATCAAGCTGCGATGCTCTGTGTGTTCTGACACCGTTCTATCATAACCAGCATTAACATTTTCAGCTATTTGTTCTACAGTAGCTCTTCTAGGGGATTGGACCAGACGGTCCTCACTCCCATGACCCCTATTGATGGTTCACCTTCCTTTGACCACTTTTGGCACATACTAACCACTGCACACAGACCTGCCGTTTTCGATCCGTACACTCAATTTCTCCACTTGCTGCCTAATATATCAGACAGGTGGTGTTAATGTTATGACTGATCAGTATGCAATAAATATCTATATTTTATGTGCAGGGATATCAACGGACCCCTCCCTGGGAGTCTCCGCCAGACACCTCTTCATTGGCTCAGTGACAGAGGCAGGGAACAGGGGGAGGGGGTAAGAAGAGGACAACAACTCATTCACTGTTCTGTGCTGGGGCTGAGTGACCCACTCACACTGCAGTCAGGAGACTGCTTAACCCCTGCACTGCCCTAGCTGCATTGAGCTCAAACGGCAGGGGCCACTATACAGAGAAACTGAGCAGATAGTTTCAGAACTAGATTTACCCCCCTGCCCACCCTAATTATACCAGGTACAGTAACCTCACTTCCTAATTGTACTCTCCAAGGCTTCTTGTGTGTCCCTAAGACTAATTTCTTTCTTCAATCCTATGAGCCTAACTCCCTTGTCTCAGCCTTCACACCCCTCAAATGATACCACGTTATTTGTCTCTCCCCTGCCTTTTAGGATGTAAGCTCCGAGGACCAGGACCCTTTCTTTGTGTTCTATTCCATTACGCTATGTACCTCTATGTTGCCTCCTCGCTGTTTTCGTCAACGCAGACAGACCTCTCAATGCTCATTCCAATCACTGACTGTAAATCATTCCCATGTTACCTGTATATTCGTTGCTGGTCTGGTTTATATATATTTTTTTTTTCATGTAGCATGAAATGAATTATGGATCAGTGTTCTATAAATGTCATGTATGGTGCATATTATAAATAAAAAACCCATTTATACCACGTACAGCAATGCCCCGTGTCCTAATTATCCCCAGCACTTTGGCTTCATTTAGAGTAGACATTCAGGATGGCGACCAAACCGATGTTATAGCCAACCATTGTGTAACCATGTGATCACCCTTTCTCCTAGCAGGTTGTAGACCCCGGGGACAGGACAATTTAAGAAAGAGCTTCCCTATGAACACAGTCACATCTCATCTCCTCAGTAACAGCAGCATTGCTTTGGGCATGTCTGCAGCACACTCCCAGAACCAGACATTTCACCGCTGCCAGGGCCTAGAAGGCTCTGGAATCTCTCCTTCCTAACCCAAATCTCCAGCACCGACTCAGGTTTCCCCAGATGCTACAAAGGAAAATCAACTCTGCATCAGGGATGAGCCAACTATACAGGTCTGTGTGCGCGCGCTCACACAAGTGAGTAAGCGCGCGTACACACGAGTGTGTGTGTGTGTGTGTGTGTGTGTGTGTGTGTGTGTGTGTGTGTGTGTTGCTCCAGGGACTTGGATATTTTAGAATTGTACCATTGTATTATCCAAGACTGTACACAGCGTATAACTGATCAGAAGCACAAGGACACTGTATGAAGATATAATTAGGGATCTTCATGTTGGTCCCATATTAACTACACTCTGCTCAGTCTGAGGCACAAGTGTCAGCTGCTTTACCTCAAGGTCATTGTCCAATGTGCATTATATAACAGAGGACATTAAGCCTCTTACGGGTTACAGAAGACCTAATATGTAGATTACAGTAAGGAGCAGCAAGATCCCTCTTGTGTTATGGTGGATTGAAGATCTCTCCCTCTACAATGCTGCAGTTCTCTCCGTACCCCCCCCATCTGCAGACTGAGGGCTGCAGTAACCATACACTAGTAATAAGGACATAACACAGCAGAACCCTCTTCAAACCCACCTTTATTTGTAAAAATGCAGATATATAAAACATCTCGACGTGCTCCCTTACAAAACTATACCAGAGAAGGCACAATAAGAACCAGGACGCACACAGGCGACACTGCGCCCCGCGCCAAATGCATCTCTTCCACGGGAACAGGCTGGGCCAGACAGGTGCACGCAGGGAACGAGTGGGTGCAGGCAGGGGAGGGGGGAGCGGGATGGGAGTGATGTGAAATGTTGGGACGAGCCACATGGGTTTAATAATACGTTTCTTTCTCCACCCAGCCTAGAAAGAAGAAAACAAGATGTTAGAATACAAATGGCAGAGAGAACCGTCTATTAAAGGACAGAGACATTGTAGGTCAGTGACTACTAGGGCTAGTAGCTGGGGCAGAGCACTACATAGCCAGGCCCCATAAGCTTTACAGAGGGGCCACCCCAAACATGCCATGACATGATAGTGGCAGGAACTACACAGGTCGGATACTCACCACCTGGGCTGCGTCTGATAATCAATTTACGGATTTCATCGTATATGAAGATGATCAGCGAGTATGGGAAGGCACAGAACCACCATGTTGGCCTGAAATGGACAAAAAAAAAAAAAAAAAAAAAAAGGATTGTTAAGAGGTGTAGAACAGACTACAAACTTCTAACACGCACAATTTACTAGATCTAAAGGATAATAAACACCCCTCCCATCCTGAACGATGACGAATCCTCAGTCACATGATCCCATTCTATCCAATCACCCTGCAGACACCTGACTGGACAGACTCCACCAGACACTTACTTGAGGGGGTACATGCGCAGGGCAATGTCCATGCCTGGGCAATATGATAAGAAGGCAGCCAAGGCAGTCTCTTCAAACAGCCCAAAGATCAGGATCTTGTTCCTTGAGGGAAAAGAAGAGATTAGATTTGTGTGACCACAGCTCAGAAGTTACTATGTAAGCAGTGTGGTGAGTGGGTGGCCCCAGAGATCCCCCCTGTACTCACTTCATGCCTTGCTGGAAGACAGAGTTCCTCCTGGTCTTACAGATGACCAAGTCGGCCCATTGGACAACCACGATGCTGACAAAGAATGACGTGTGACAGGTGAACTCTACGATCTTCCTCTGCTCGTAAGTCTAGTAAGTAAAGACAGTTTCATGTATGAATACGGCAACACAACTAGTAACCCCCCTCCCCAATACGCCACATCAGTGCCGAACCCTCATATAGGTGTAACAACTCACCCACTGCTGTCCATAGCTGTCTTCCACATCATTCACCCATCGGTCGTCCCAGTTCACTCGAATACCGAGCAGAGTCCAGGGCAAGAAGCCATTCTCCGCCAAGATTACAAAGTAGGTGAAGAAACCGCCCAGGGCTTGAATCATACCTGGCAAATAACAATGAACAAGAACTGAGCTCTGAGAACTTTAAGGTCTGGAAATCTCCAGAGACCGAACAGAAGACAAAGATTGGAAGCAGAGGATATATTACATGGTGTACTACGGCCTCCAGTCATACCACATGTACAATAACCTCAGATATATTACATGGTGTACTACGGCCTCCAGTCATACCACATGTACAATAACCTCAGATATATTACATGGTGTACTACGGCCTCCAGTCATATCACATGTACAATAACCTCAGCTGAGGATACTTATCGTTATTCCATGAGCCACAAGCAGTTGGACAGAACATACCGATCTGCCCATAGGCCATACTGATGAGACGTTCATTCACCAGCTTGTCCGTCTTAGGATTTCTAGGCTGTCTCTTCATGATGTCACTTTCTGCTTGTTCATAAGCCAGCGAGATAGCGGGGACCTGGTAAGACAGATTCACAAGAGATCAGGGACCCGTAACATTTACCACTAACTAGTTAACCCCTGTGTATTCCTTAGACGTACCATGTCCGTGCCAAGATCAATACAGAGGATGGTGACTGTACCCAGGGGTAGCGGGATGTTTGCGATAATGAAGATCAGGAAAGGGGTAATCTCGGGGATGTTACTAGTTAGGGTGTACGCAATAGATTTCTTCAGGTTATCAAAAATCAGACGTCCTGCAAGAGAGAGGGGGGGGGTCATTACATAGATTGTGATACGGGAGGTCACAAACTACACAATATCCAACATGGGCTCTTCAGGCATTGACGTGACCCCGTCGTACACCAGCTCGGTGTCCAAGGGGCATTTACCTTCTTCTACACCAGTGACAATGGATGCAAAGTTATCGTCCAGCAGAATCATGTCAGCTGCCTGTTTGGAGACATCTGAGCCTGCAATGCCCATAGCAATACCGATATCTGCCTTCTTCAGGGCTGGGGAGTCGTTCACACCATCGCCAGTCACTGCCACAATGGCACCCTGGAAGACAAGTATCAGAGTCACGGACTTGGAAGCAGGTTTCTACCTGATGGACACGGTCATCTGCTCGATGAATTGCACAGTAACTAAGTTACAATTAAAAGCAGTGCTTGTGGGTCACACGGATGTAGAACCGGTCACTACAGACCTGTCTCTGACAACCTTCCACGATGATCAGTTTCTGCTGAGGGGAGGTTCTGGCGAAGACTATTTCTGTGTGGTGTCTGAGGATGTCGTCTATTTGATCAGGAGACATGTCCTTCAGGTCCGAGCCGTGGATCACACAGGCCTTGGCATCTCTGAGGGGGGAGAAGAACAAGACAGCTAAACATAACCTGATCTATCAGGGTACATTCGGTTCCTCACACAGACTATTAGGAATCACATACCTGGGGTTCACTTGGTTCACCGGGATGTTAAGTCTGGCTGCAATGTCTTCCACAGTTTCGTTACCCTCAGAGATGATGCCCACGCCCTTGGCAATGGCCTTTGCAGTAATGGGGTGGTCACCTGTAACCATGATAACCTGAAGGACAAATGGCACAAAGTTGAAGACATTTGAAGGGTTAGAACTTGTGGATACATGACCATCACCACAAGATGCAGCTTCAGAAGACAACTCACCTTGATGCCAGCACTTCGGCATTTCCCAACAGCATCTGGCACAGCAGCGCGAGGAGGATCAATCATGGAGATCAGACCTACGAAGCACAGGTTCTCTGTCGGGAAATTTTCTTCCTCCGTTTCAAACTTGAAGCCATCTGGGAACTGGTCATCAGGTAGAGCCAAGTGGCAGAACCCTGCGGTGAGAAAGATTGTGAACACTGCTCCAGAGTTACACAAGACCAAGTCCCACCCACCAAACAGAGTCCTCACCAAGCACCCTCTCGCCCAGGCCTCCGAGCTCCAGGTAGGCATTCTGGAAAGCGTCCTTCAGCTCCTCGTCCAGAGGCTGCTCTTTTCCCTGCATCAAGATTGTGGAGCAGCGGTCCAGGATCCTCTCAGGGGCCCCCTTCATTACCAGCAAGTAGCGAGACTCAGAGGAATTTGCATTCTGGTGTATGGATAACTGGGTAGGAAATGGGAAACAAGTGAGCGGTCACAGTCTAAGGAGAACAAGGTTATCTGTCAGACACCATCACAATGTAGGAAAAGGCATCCAACAAATTACCAATCTAATGAATGAAGCCTCAGGAGGGATCCCCACTAACTTCAGACTTTCAGCAATCTGATAACAATCCTTCTCTGTGACACCACGTACATAGCGACAGATCACTGGCTTTTACCGGACAGGATAAGCCTTTAGGAATGTCCAATCTCAGAGCACTAATTCCATAGCAAAGAGCTTAGCTCGGAAAGTGCAGGAGAAAGCCGACTAACAAGATTAAGCCACCCTGCGGAGACTTGTAAGACCGGCCACACAGCCTGGCATACAGACCCCACCTCATGTCTTAGACATAAGCCGCCCCCCACCGCCTGTTGGGAGACATGCAATCTACAACGTCACAATACATTAGGAAGGGACTATCTGCTCAGCAATGCAGCATGTTCAAGCTCAGGCTCTCCAGCTAAGATAACAGGTTTATTTTAAGCAGACTTGACAGCCGCAGTCAGACACCTCCTGCCCTCCTCCCTCACTTTATCCGGCGGTGCCGAGAGGAGTCTGACGGCACATGCTGAGCTCACCGTGTGTGGGAAGCAGATCTTTGATCTTGGGCTCCGGCCTACAGTGAGCAACGCTGACAGATCAGCACTACAAGTCTGAGGATGGCTCAGAGCATCTTGGGGGAATTTTCCAGGCCCTGGAAACTGGATTCCTCATTTATAGGAGCAGTGCCAGCAGCCCCACAGCGCCACTCACCTGGTATTTATTGGTGGAGTTAAAGGGGATTTCAGCCACTTTGGGGTTCTTTTCCCTCATGTCTCGGACAGAGCCGCAGCACAGTTCTATACATTTCAGCAGAGCGGATTCCGAAGCGTCTCCTGCAACATCTCTCTGTACAAGACAGACATGGGGCGATCAGACCACAGTACAACCCACACACTGGGGCGACAACGCAGCAAACATTTGTGGAACAGAACAGGAGTTTTAGAACGAGAGACACTGCATATTACTATGAATAACACGGACATTTAACATCTTTATTGTAGAGAGCAATGGGTTATTTCATCTCAAACCCAACTGAAATAATCAGCAGCAACTGCCAATACTCGGCGCTCACAAACGGCTGCAGCGAGGGAACATGAACAAAGCAGCCGATTGCTCATCAGGCACCAGAAACTCACCTTCAAAATTGGGGTGTTCTCCTGACCAGCCTGAAACACTGCTCTATTACACAGACCGGCAACGCGGGACAACGCCGTCCACGTCAGGGAGCTCTTGTCGAAGGAGGCACCTGTGGCACAAACAATAAGACAAACGTCATCTAGTGCTGGTCAGTGATGTTCTATGTACAACCCAGGATGGTGTGAATCAACGTACCGCTCTGATTCTCTGTAGTATCAGCTTCGTGAATCTGGTTATCAAACCACATGTGTGCCACGGTCATACGGTTCTGTGTGAGGGTTCCGGTCTTGTCAGAGCAGATGGTGGATGTAGAGCCCAGAGTCTCCACAGCCTCCAAGTTCTTCACCAGGCAGTTTTTGCGAGCCATGCGCTTAGCGGTGAGTGTAAGGCACACCTACAGGGGAAGACCGCCGATGAGTAAACCGCCCAGTACAATAACCAGTATAATACATCAAGATTCAACCATCTGTACGTTACTCACTGTGACTGTGGCTAGAAGCCCTTCAGGCACGTTGGCTACAATGATACCAATGAGGAAGATGACGGCCTCAAGCCAAGTGTAATGCAAGATGAGCGACAGGATGAAGAAGCTAACGCCCAGAAAGACGGCCACGCCGGTGATGATATGAATGAAATGTTCGATTTCAATGGCAATAGGGGTACGGCCACCATCCAGACCAGATGCAAGGGTAGCGATACGCCCCATTACTGTGCGGTCACCGGTATTCACAACAATACCACGAGCCGTGCCTGTTGAGGGTGGAGGAGAAGTGTCAAACCCTGGGCATACCTGGGACTGAACGAATGTGGTCAGGAGCATTCAGTGGCCCCATCTCACCTTCCACACAGTTTGTGGAGAAGAAAGCGATGTTACGGGTCTCAAGAGGGTTTTCATTGGTGAAGTCAGGTGACCTGGTCTGTGGTTCAGACTCTCCAGTGAGAGAAGAATTATCCACCTTTGTGGAAAGGAAAAAGGACAGTTATATGGAAGCAGACAGTTCAAGAGCAGAGAAGGTTAAACAAATACAAACCAACTAATCCGATTCATTTCTAATACTCACCTTGCAGCCGTGTGCAGAAATGATCCGGAGATCTGCTGGAATCCGGTCTCCTCCCTTTACTTCTACAAGATCTCCTGCGACCACCTCCTCTGCATTAATGCAGAACTTCTCACCGTTACGGATCACCAGGGCTTGCTGAGAGGGGCATGTAGGCCATTATCATCACAGCAATAACAGTCTAGTTAGATTACAGAGAAGCAGAGCACCAGTTAGACGTACCTGTGGCACCATGTTCTTGAAGGACTCCATGATCTTAGAGCTCTTTGCCTCTTGGTAGTAGGAGAAGCAGCCAGTGATGATGACAACAGCTGATAGGACAACACCGAGGTAGAGCTGAGCAAAGAGAGAAACAGTTACTATACAGGGCACATTATATTCATATTACAACCAAGAGGGCGGCTCAGCACTTCCAGTCCTTACATTATCATTTTGAGGTTCCTCCTCTGTGGCTGCCTGGATACCATACGCCAGAAAGCAGAGAATAGCCCCGATCCATAGCAGCATAGAGAACCCGCCAAAGAGCTGACGAACAAAACTTCACCCATTCTGGTGTGGTGGGGGGAGGTGTAAGAGCATTGGGACCATCTCGTGCCAGGATCTCTGCTGCACGAGCTGTTGTGAGGCCCTAGAACAGACAACGACAGGGCATGATGTAACATTCAGGGTCTGCGCCATACCTGCGTCACCGCCATCTATCGGTGGACATACCCGTGTCAGGTCGGTTCCAAACTTGCGGTGCAGTTCGTCCATAGTCATCTTGTGTTCTTCCTGTATAAAGGGACAAGGAAGATATGAGTGAGCGTAGGGGGCACATCGGATGGCTGGTCTACACAGTACAGAACCAGACACAGGTCCACCAGTATCCCGTACACAGTCCACAGTGACCCCACTTACCATGGTCACTTCTTTCTTCAGCTCATCCATATCTTTATCCTTCCCTTTGCCCTTATTCTTGCCCTTTTTCTTTGCGCCATGTTCGGAAGTGGCTGCGGGCTCATACTTGTCACGTCCGGCCTGCGAGGAGAAGACATGTTACAGAACAGCCTGGGATCACACGCTATACAGTAATGGGGGACCAGATAGTATTCCTGTAACCTCACCAAGACACCAACCCTCTACCCCCACCCCCCCACCACCACGAGCACCCAGGGAGTACGGTAATAAATGATAACCAAGCAAGTACCACATCACTGCCAAGGACCTGTGTTATAAGTCACAGCCAGGAGGAAGGATCAGAGTGTGACCCCCACCACTGCAGAAAGCCATGTTATAAATAAGATCCAGACACATCAGATGAGATCAAATCATCCAATAGAACCATGAAACTGCGCCAAAAACAAACTGGGACAAGTATTTGTCGCCTCGTATTATACAGCCCATTAACAAGGTGACAAGTCAGACGCCAGAAGCAGAACTATCCAGGATTACAGAGTGCCAGATACCAAGCAGTTACTATAGTAACCCCCTGCCAGTCACAGGGATCTCCAGTTCGGCGTTACAACGAGAGGCTTACACTCTAATGCAGGGTATTACAGTACATGTGGAGTTAACACCGCACAGTATCCACCCTCCTTCTTCCCTGAGTGCGAGTCACGTGTTACAGGAACAATGTGTCATAGATAAAACACAAACCAGATAAAACATTGAGAAACCTGACCTGGGGGAAGGGAGCAGAGAGGATCTGCAGACTGTGTGCAAGGAGGAGAAGGGGGGAGATAAATGGGGGCGACAGGTGTAATGATGGGGGTGGGGGGAGGAGCTGGAGCCAGCATGACGTGCGAGAATAAGTGACGAGGGAAGGAATAGGTGGGATGGGACAGAACACAAGCTGGTAAGTAGAAGGGTCGCTGCTGGCAGTATGGAGGACAGATACAGACCATGTATAGAGGAAGAGATATCACAGCATGAGGGAGGAGGAGTGACCATGTGACTGCCAGCACAGTCAGGGTTAATGTGCAGACACGCCCCCAGCACACACACACAATGCTCCAGTCACAGTCAGGGCACTTTCCATGACATGGTGCAGACACTGGATACTAGTCAGTAATCCTCCTGCTAACCCCTTCATGACCACAGGGGCCTCACCCAACACAGCTTCCTATTTTACACAGCCTGAGGTCACAACACAGTATACAGACACCGGGGGTCCCAGAGCGACCACCAGCCAGCCACATACGGGGTCCCAGAGCGACCACCAGCCAGCCACATACGGGGTCCCAGAGCGACCACCAGCCAGCCACATACGGGGTCCCAGAGCGACCACCAGCCAGCCACATACGGGGTCCCAGAGCGACCACCAGCCAGCCACATACGGGGTCCCAGAGCGACCACCAGCCAGCCACATACGGGGTCCCAGAGCGACCACCAGCCAGCCACATACGGGGTCCCAGAGCGACCACCAGCCAGCCACATACGGGGTCCCAGAGCGACCACCAGCCAGCCACATACGGGGTCCCAGAGCGACCACCAGCCAGCCACATACGGGGTCCCAGAGCGACCACCAGCCAGCCACATACGGGGTCCCAGAGCGACCACCAGCCAGCCACATACGGGGTCCCAGAGCGACCACCAGCCAGCCACATACGGGGTCCCAGAGCGACCACCAGCCAGCCACATGCAGACACCGGGGGTCCTTGGGCTGTCAGACAGAGCCTGTACTGTAAACACTATATCCTTTCGTGCTGACAAGTAGACCCCAACATATAAAAACTTTTCCATATAGGTGTCATCTCATAGGGGCACTATTTGTATACACACTTTTCACCTTTTAAACACAATACACATCCAGTAATACAGTACCAGACAGGATGTGAAGGGGGGGGGTGGGGGTGGGGGTGCAGATGAAAAACAAAGGACTGCACTCTGAGAAGCAGTATCTACCTTCTGACCATTCACAAGGGTCCATCACCATTAGTACACCTACTAGAGCAGAGGTGAGGAGGTAGCACATACATTATGGCACTGAACGGCCCCTTCCAGAGTTCTCTGGCCGACGTTTACAGGAAGGTGCACAAGCCAGTCACCATCCTCACCCATTACTGGGTCTTGTGACCCCTTCCTGGGCAGAAATCCTTGTTTAAGTACTGATTTACACTTTAATTGCTAGGTATGGACAACGTGTCACAGGGAAGATTGACCTCAATAGAAAGCTCCCCCTCTATGCAGTACTTTAGGCTGTGGGGTTTCGTCAGCCTGGTTATTGGAATGAAGACTGAACACTACATAATGTGATCAAAAGGAACATAAAGCAGCCCTGGTGCGGTGGGCAATGAGCAGAGAGGTCTCATCACTGGATCAGGAACATTATATAGGTCCAAGAAGAGACCACATTGTTCATAGGTAAATCCACAGACATCTGCCTCACTCCTACTAAAGGTGGAACCAGTGAATGAAGAAATAACCAGTTCAGGCAGGAAGATGTCTCATAACCTTGATAACTTAATTATTAAACAACCACAACTTGCAGCTAGTAAGACTTAACAATGGAGTCTGCATGCCCTGGAGGTACCGACTCTAAGAGTCACCTTGTTCAAGGTCAAAAAGGCAAAAAGGACAAAACGACAGCCCAAATACTACTGGGAAGCACATATTTAAGCAGACGCCAGCAGGGAGAGAACAGGCGCGCCTCGTCACATCACAGCTTCCTGTTCTTCCACAGTGTTGAAATAGAGGTATAGTCATAGGACTCAATACATACATGTTCCTACAAATCAGCAGACATGTGAGCTCTCAATGACAGGCTGGCAAGATGCTTCAGGTTCTGTAATCTGATTATCTCAACCACGTCAGAAGAGAACAAACTGTTCATTGGCATCAAACCCAACAGGAAGACAAAAGAAAGGCCTGTACCCTCCAGAGAGTCAGGTTCTGCAGTTACCAATCTCTCATACTAGGACAGAGGCCCTGTAGAGACTACTGGGACACAGACAGCAGACCCCCCTAGGTACAAACCATTTTTGGGCTATGATTTATTCCATGGCTCTAAACCTCTGCAGGCATAACATTTACATATCCTGTACATACACCACGTCCCCACTGTGGCAGTAATAAAGCAGTTTGGATATGATGGGAATGGAGCCAGGTCTACAGGAGAAGCAGTAAATGTGAGAGATCGGAAAGGTGGATAGCAGGGGGTGGGGGATGGTGCCAGGACGGTGCCCAGGGGCAGGAGAACGGTGCCAGGATTACACACCCTGGAACAAAGCTGAAAGAACAGCACAAACCTACAGGAATATTTCACAACAGTAAATCTTAACCCTTCACATCGCTCAGCAATAAAATAATAAACCTATTTGCTGATAAACTCCTTTGCTGAACCTTCAGTTCTTGGACTGACCTAGTGGAGGCATTGGTGACAACACAGAAATTACCATTACCAAGATGGGCTACGGGGTTATAAGTTGTGCCCGCTGGTAGGGTCCATCGGCAGGATTTCTATGCTGAAAGTATCTCATGAGTGATAGCAGATTAAGATGTATAGTAAATCATAAGGGGGGCACAATCAAGCTATTGTCAGCTAGACAGAGGCTTGTAGGAAGGAGGGGGCCACAAACCTGTTTACAGTATGAGACCAGTATGATAGCCGCACATCCATCTTGGCTCTTAGATTACTATGGAGTTCAGAGCACAGCCAGAGAAATCCAATTAAGACATTAACCCCCACTGAGACCAGTGGCGTCATGTTTACTTGACAACCAATAAGAACCCCCCAGTAGGATGTGAGGGACAATCATTGGGGTGGGGTGGGGGGGGGGGGGGGGGAAGAGAGAAACTACACCATGATCCTACAAAGTCCAGGGGCCCCGCCAGCTGTCTAACCTTCCAGGGACACTACAAGGTCAATGGGAGGCCACAGAATTCCCATCCTCATGGATTGAGGGCATTTCCGGAGGATACCACCTTCTAGATGAGATAAAAACATCAAACATGTGCACATTCACCAACCACATATCCAACAGAGCGAGACCTCCCCGGGGCTAAAAATAGACCTCTCTACAAGAGAACAGACAGCAGGTAGCAGTCATTAGGCCATTCAGAACAGGATCCTCCTGTATTACCAGCCCTCCTGCACCATGGAGGCCAGATCTCAGATAATCCAGAAAACCTGAGATCCACATACTACACAGCACAGAGCCTGGGAGGGGGGGGGTCACACGTACCCCTGTTACATGAACACGTCCCCAGAAAGGCCAGCCCCAATACCGGATATATCCACAGAACAGCTGGACAAATATTGTCTCCTGTTACCCAGGTAAGGTTTCACCAACCTGAGAAGCCCATTCAGGATTTGTATTACTTAGTGACATCACCTCTACATGCAGGGGGTACAACTACGGCAGCCTCCAGCCCCCACAGGGCATATACCAGCCCTCCGTTACTTGTTAGAGATATACAGCCCATCACAGAAGCAGGACACCAGCTCCCAATAAACCCATCTATCCAGACAACTTTGTGTTTATTATAGACCCACATAATCATTACACAGATCACTTCTAGGCAGCTGGCAGAAGGGCAGCTGGAGGGTGGCAGCAGGGAGGCTACACAAATTAACGGGTGAAAGGGCAGTGTAGCTGGCATGCTTCGAGGACAGTAGCAGCAGACATTGGCACCAGCAGGACAGCTGGCAGTACCACCCTGTGTACAAGGAATCTGGCTGCCACGCACCGTCCTCAGAGACTAGGTGGAACGCCAGAGCCGTGTGCCAGGGACGCCGGCAGTGTTAACACGTTGTACTCCCCCCTCCCTGCAATGCAGGGTCTCACCACCGGCATCACACACAAACATGCTGCTACTTAACCCATCCCTGCCAGCAGACACCCGCAGTGATGGAGAGGGGCCAACAGCTACCCATAATGCTGCAGGAGAGGAAGATGAAGGGTGGAAGAACAGACAGCTCTACAGTCAATGCAGCAAAATGGAGAACCACAATATATAACATATTCCATTCATTCACTCCTACAACCTCATTCCTGCCGGATGTAACTGCACCAACCTCCCTGGGACACAGCCCCTACTATGGGGTTACGTACGTGGACTGCAGCCATAATCGTCACTCAACGCAGTCCGAGAACTGCAGCTGCTACTTACTACCTCCCGGCAAGACAAACACCAATACAAAGGCCTCTAAACAAGGGACACTGTACAGCAAGAACACCCCCAGCACATTATAGCACAATAAAAAGACAAGCCCCCCCCCCCCCCCCCCACATACAGCACCTCCAGATACATACAGAGCAATCTGTGCCACCCCCTCCCCAATCTACATACACAGCAATCTGTACCCCCCCCAATCTACATACACACAGCAATCTGTACCCCCCCAGATCTACATACACACAATTTGTAACCCCCCCCCCAGATCTACACACACACAGCAATCTGTACCCCCCCAGATCTACATACACACAATTTGTAACCCCCCCCCCCCAGATCTACACACACACAGCAATCTGTACACCCCCAGATCTACATACACACAGCAATCTGTACCCCCCCCAGATCTACATACACACAGCAATCTGTACCCCCCCCCAGATCTACATACACACAGCAATCTGTTCCCCCCCCAGATCTACATACACACAGCAATCGTGTACCCCCCAGATCTACATACACACAGCAATCTGTACCCCCCCCCCAGATCTACATACACACAGCAATCTGTACCCCCCCCCAGATCTACATACACAGCAATCTGTACCCCCCCCCCAGATCTACATACACAGCAATCTGTACCCCCCCCCCAGATCTACATACACAGCAATCTGTACCCCCCCCCCCAGATCTACATACACAGCAATCTGTACCCCCCCCCCCAGATCTACATACACAGCAATCTGTACCCCCCCCCCCCCAGATCTACATACACAGCAATCTGTACCCCCCCCCAGATCTACATACACACAGCAATCTGTACCCCCCCAGATCTACATACACACAGCAATCTGTACCCCCCCCCCCAGATCTACATACACACAGCAATCTGTACCCCCCCCCCAGATCTACATACACACAGCAATCTGTACCCCCCCAGATCTACATACACACAGCAATCTGTACCCCCCCCCAGATCTACATACACACAGCAATCTGTACCCCCCCAGATCTACATACACACAGCAATCTGTACCCCCCCCAGATCTACATACACACAGCAATCTGTACCCCCCCAGATCTACATACACACAGCAATCTGTACCCCCCAGATCTACATACACACACAGCAATCTGTACCCCCCCCAGATCTACATACACACACAGCAATCTGTACCCCCCCCAGATCTACATACACACAGCAATCTGTACCCCCCCCCCCAGATCTACATACACACACAGCAATCTGTACCCCCCCCCCCCCCAGATCTACATACACACACAGCAATCTGTACCCCCCCCAGATCTACACACACACACAGCAATCTGTACCCCCCCCCCAGATCTACATACACACACAGCAATCTGTACCCCCCCCCCCCCAGATCTACACACACACACACAGCAATCTGTACCCCCCCCCCAGATCTACACACACACACACACACACCACACACACACACAGCAATCTGTACCCCCCCCCCCAGATCTACACACACACACAGCAATCTGTACCCCCCCCAGATCTACATACACACACACACACACACCACACACACACACACACACACACAGCAATCTGTACCCCCCCCAGATCTACACCACACACAGCAATCTGTACCCCCCCAGATCTACATACACACAGCAATCTGTACCCCCCCCCCAGATCTACACACACACAGCAATCTGTACCCCCCCCAGATCTACACACACACACAGCAATCTGTACCCCCCCAGATCTACATACACACACACACACACACCACACACAGCAATCTGTACCCCCCCCAGATCTACACACACACAGCAATCTGTACCCCCCCAGATCTACATACACACAGCAATCTGTACCCCCCAGATCTACACACACAGCAATCTGTACCCCCCCCAGATCTACATACACAGCAATCTGTACCCCCCCCCCAGATCTACATACACAGCAATCTGTACCCCCCCCCCCCAGATCTACATACACACAGCAATCTGTACCCCCCCCCCCAGATCTACATACACACAGCCATCTGTACCCCCCCCCAGATCTACACACACACAGCCATCTGTACCCCCCCCCAGATCTACATACACAGCAATCTGTACCCCCCCAGATCTACATACACACAGCAATCTGTACCCCCCCCCCCAGATCTACACACACAGCAATCTGTACCCCCCCCAGATCTACACACACACACAGCAATCTGTACCCCCCCAGATCTACATACACACACACACACACACACACACACACAGCAATCTGTACCCCCCCCCAGATCTACACACACACAGCAATCTGTACCCCCCCAGATCTACATACACACAGCAATCTGTACCCCCCCAGATCTACACACACAGCAATCTGTACCCCCCCCCAGATCTACATACACAGCAATCTGTACCCCCCCCCCAGATCTACATACACAGCAATCTGTACCCCCCCCCCCCCAGATCTACATACACACAGCAATCTGTACCCCCCCCCCCAGATCTACATACACACAGCCATCTGTACCCCCCCCCCAGATCTACACACACAGCAATCTGTACCCCCCCCCAGATCTACATACACACAGCAATAGTACCCCCCCAGATCTACATACACACAGCAATCTGTACCCCCCCCCCAGATCTACATACACACAGCAATCTGTACCCCCCCCAGATCTACATACACCAGCCATCTGTACCCCCCCCCCCAGATCTACACACACAGCAATCTGTACCCCCCCCCAGATCACATACACACAGCAATCTGTACCCCCCAGATCTACATACACACAGCCATCTGTACCCCCCCCCCAGATCTACACACACAGCAATCTGTACCCCCCCCCAGATCTACACACACACAGCAATCTGTACCCCCCCAGATCTACATACACACAGCAATCTGTACCCCCCCAGATCTACACACACAGCAATCTGTACCCCCCCCAGATCTACATACACAGCAATCTGTACCCCCCCCCCAGATCTACATACACAGCAATCTGTACCCCCCCCCCCCAGATCTACATACACACAGCAATCTGTACCCCCCCCCCCCCAGATCTACATACACACAGCCATCTGTACCCCCCCCCCCAGATCTACACACACACACAGCCATCTGTACCCCCCCCCAGATCTACATACACACAGCAATCTGTAACCCCCCCCCAGATCTACATACACACAGCAATCTGTACCCCCCCAGATCTACACACACAGGATGAGGAATACATGTAATTATATAAATATATAACCCCTGAGCCCCCGCAGGCTCACCCCGTATCCCATGCTGCCGGTGCTCTGTCTCCGCCTCTCGGGACCGTGTTCTGTGTCCGTCTGACTGACTGAGCTTCCTCCTCCTCTTATATAGCCTGACGTCACCGCCCCGCCCCCGGCTCACGTGTCACCCAGCCCCGCCCCCCTGCGTCTCCGGCCGCTCCGAGGAAATGGCGGCCTCTGGGTACCCGTATGTTGTGCTCTGCCTGTGTTATATCATATAATCCCTTATACTTATATTATCTTCTATATTATATTACATTCTGTGTTTTATATCACTGCTCTGTTATAATACCATGTATATTATATATATCACCCCTTATACATATATTACATACTTACCTACTTTCTTCAGCTCCCTTCCGGGAGCCAGCCAGTGGAGGGGGGCGTGAAGGGGCGGGGTGGCCGAAAATCGCGTCATTTCGGCCCCGCCCCCTGTGACGGCAGTGACGCAAATGTGCGTCATTTGACAGCGGGGGGCGGGGGCCAAACGCCGCGATTCACCGGGAATCGCGGCGTTTGGGATCTAATTCTGCCCTCTTCACTAGGAAGTGGGGCACTTCCTAGTGAAGTGGGCAGAATTCGGGAGATTGCCACACTCGCCCGGGAGTCCGGGAGACTCTCACAAAATGCGGGAGTCTCCCGGACATTCCGGGAGAGTTGGCAAGTATGATATTATCCTGTATATTATATCACCCCTTATATTATCCTGTATATTATATCACCCCTTATACTTATATTATCCTGTATATTATATATATCACCCCTTATACATATATTATCCTGTATATTATATATATCACCCCTTATACATATATCACCCTGTATATTATATCACCCCTTATACTTATATTACCCTCTATATTATATCACTGCTCTGTTATATCACCCTGTATATTATATATATCACCCCTTATACATATATTATCCTGTATATTATATCACTGCTCTGTTATATCACCCTGTATATTATATATATCACCCCTTATACATATATTATCCTGTATATTATATCACTGCTCTGAGATATCACCCTGTATATTATATATATCACCCCTTATACATATATTATCCTGTATATTATATTATCCTGTATATTATATCACTGCTCTGATATATCACCCTGTATATTATATATATCACCCCTTATATTATCCTGTATATTATATCACTGCTCTGTTATATCACCCTGTATATTATATATATCACCCCTTATACATATATTATCCTGTATATTATATCACCCCTTATATTATCCTGTATATTATATCACTGCTCTGATATATCACCCTGTATATTATATATATCACCCCTTATATTATCCTGTATATTATATCACTGCTCTGTTATATCACCCTGTATATTATATATATATCACCCCTTATACATATATTATCCTGTATATTATATCACTGCTCTGATATATCACCCTGTATTATTATATATATCACCCCTTATACTTATATTACCCTCTATATTATATCACTGCTCTGTTATATTACCATGTATATTATATCACCCCTTATACTTATATTATCCTGTATATTATATCACTGCTCTGTTATATCACCCTGTATATTATATATATCACCCCTTATACAGTATATTATCCTGTATATTATATCACTGCTCTGTTATATCACCCTGTATATTATATATATCACCCCTTATACTTATATTACCCTCTATATTATATCACTGCTCTGTTATATTACCATGTATATTATATCACCCCTTATACTTATATTATCCTGTATATTATATCACTGCTCTGTTATATCACCCTGTATATTATATATATATCACCCCTTATACATATATTATCCTGTATATTATATCACTGCTCTGTTATATCACCCTGTATATTTATATAACCTCTGTATATTATATTACCTTGTGCACAGGGGCATCTGACCCTCGGGCCGGTCCCATACTGGGCTACCTTGGGCTGGGTCACTGGGCCACCTGCATTTTGTTTTCTTTAAAATGGCTGCTGAGTCCAATCTTGCCCCCCAGGCTAAAATTTGCGAGTCCTCCCCTGCTTGTGCATTATATCACCCCATATACTTATATTACATATTACTCTCTGTATTATACTGCTCTATATTACACCCCATGTATTATATTACTCTCTGTATTATACTGCTCTATATTACACCCCATGTATTATATTACCCTCTGTATTATACTGCTCTATATTACACCCTATATATTATATTGACCTCTGTATTATAATGCTCTATATTACACCCCATGTATTATATTACCTTCTGTATTATAATGCTGTATATTACACCCTATATATTATATTACCCTCTAGTATAATGCTCTATATTATGTCCTCTATATTATAGTAGCCTGTGTAATATTATGCTCTATATTACCCCCTCTAGATTATATTACCCTCTGTATACTATATAGGTATTTTGTACAGAAGCTTACATTAGAGTCAAAATCTACATGTAGTGTGGTACAGAGTACGTGAGGAGATGGATACTGTAATATATAATATACACTGTAAGGAGTTATAATAAAAGTCACAGCTTAAAGATATTTTCCTTCACTGCACTGCAGACACGGAGGGGGAATGAATGTGTTAATGGCTCCATCAGGGGAAAAAAAGAAAATTCAAGTAAGTTAGAAGTGATTTACCCAGTACCTCACCTCTCGGCTGCATGACGGGCACGTCCTAACAGTAGAACAAGATACAAGGGAGGAATCCTGCTAATTGCTAACACCCATACAGCTGCTCATCGCACCATGTACCTGGTGCAATCAGCCTAAATTTTAGAAGCTTCTGACTCTAGGCCTTGATGTTATTCAACGGCAATCATCTCTAAACCTAAGAAAGGACATCTGATTTCATGAGAGATCCTGAGTTCTCTGGGTACATTACAAGATCTTTCATCGTGTCCACTCTGAGCCAAATCTCTTGGTCCAGGAGGATCAGATATTATCGTAGACAGAAGAATGACTTTTACATCAGACTTGTGGGTGTTGAGACCTCTGCTCACACAGCTTTGGCAGCGCTAAGATTTGAGTCTAGTGTATTGAGGACAAGCTGTTTTTCTAATCTGGACTGAAGCAACTTTACTGTGCAATCCCAAATATGTCACTTAAAATGGTGGTTTCACTCTTCCGACCATTGTGAGAAAACTTTCCATACTTGATGATATTATTCTGATGTAGCCCCGTTCCTTGCGGCCAGGAGAGCATTGATGGTGTTTGTGGAAAGCCCTCTGTACACAATCCTCTACCTTCTGCCGTCCACTCCTTTCAGATGTACATCAGGGCCTGGCACGGCAGATGTGGAAGCCTTAAGGGATCGTCTATGGCAAACTGCACCAACACCTCCTTGGCCACAGCTGTGGGTTCAGTTTTATGTGGGAAGAGATTAACCAGGGGAAACCCCATGTGATCGGGAATGCACCTACACAGGGAGCCCCCCTCTCTGGCAATCTGCTACAGAAGACTGGCATTGACTGTTACTGTAAAGTCTTAAAAGGCATAATTATCACAGGAAAAGCATTTTGGGCTCATCCTATCATTTCGATGGGGCCCATTTTGTGCCTCCTGGTTGCAGATGGACTCCGAGCACCGTAATAGGTGCAAGGATCAGAGAGAAGGGGGGGAGGTGCAGGGATTAGAGACAGAAGGGGGGAGGTGCAGGGATCAGAGACAGAAGGGGGGAGGTGCAGGGATCAGAGAGAGGAGGAGGGAGGTGCAGGGATCAGAGAGAGGAGGAGGGAGGTGCCAGGATCAGAGAGAGAAGGGGGAGGTGCAGGGATCAGAGAGAGAAGGGGGGGAGGTGCAGGGATCAGAGACAGAAGGGGGGAGGTGCAGGGATCAGAGAGAGAAGGGGGGAGGTGCAGGGATCAGAGAGAGAAGGGGGGAGGTGCAGGGATCAGAGAGAGAAGGGGGAGGTGCAGGGATCAGAGAGAGAAGGGGGAGGTGCAGGGATCAGAGAGAGAAGGGGGGTGCAGGGATCAGAGAGAGGAGGAGGGAGGTGCAGGGATCAGAGAGAGAAGAGGGAGGTGCAGGGATCAGAGAGAGAAGGGGGAGGTGCAGGGATCAGAGAGTGGAGGAGGAGGGAGGTGCCGGGATCAGAGAGAGAAGGGAGAGGTGCAGGGATCAGAGAGAGAAGGGGGGTGCAGGGATCAGAGAGAGAAGGTAGAGGTGCAGGGATCAGAGAGAGAAGGGGGAGGTGAGGGGATCAGAGAGAGAAGGGGGGTGCAGGGATCAGAGAGAGGAGGAGGGAGGTGCAGGGATCAGAGAGAGGAGGAGGGAGGTGCAGGGATCAGAGAAAGAAGGGGGGAGGTGCAGGGATCAGAGAGAGAAGGGGGAGGTGCAGGCATCAGAGAGAGAAGGGGGGTGCAGGGATCAGAGGGAGGTGCAGGGATCAGAGAGAGGAGGAGTGAGGTGCAGGGATCAGAGAGAGGAGGAGGGAGGTGCCGGGATCAGAGAGAGAAGGGGGAGGTGCAGGGATCAGAGAGAGAAGGGGGGAGGTGCAGGGACCAGAGAGAGGAGGGGGGAGGGGCAGGGATCAGAGAGAGAAGGGGGAGGTGCAGGGATCAGAGAGAGGAGGGAGGTGCCGGGATCAGAGAGAGGAGGAGGGAGGTGCCGGGATCAGTGAGAGAAGGGGGGAGGTGCAAGGATCAGAGGGGGGAGGGTGCAGGGATCAGAGAGGGAAGGGGTGGGTGCAGGGATCAGAGAGGAGGAGGGAGGTGCCGAGATCAGAGAGAGAAGGGGGAGGTGCAGGGATCAGAGAGAGAAGGGGGGGTGCAGGGATCAGAGAGAGAAGGGGGGAGGTGCAGGGATCAGAGAGAGAAGGGGGGAGCTGCAGGGATCAGTGAGAGAAGGGGGGAGGTGCAGGGATCAGAGAGAAGAGGGGGGAGGGTGCAGGGATCAGAGAGAGAAGGGGGAGGTGCCGGGATCAGAGAGAGAAGTGGGGGTGCAGGGATCAGAGAGAGAAGGGGGTGGGTGCAAGGCAGAGAGAAGGGGGAGGTGCCGGGATCAGAGAGAGAAGTGGGGGTGCAGGGATCAGAGAGAGAAGGGGGAGGTGCCGGGATCAGAGAGAGAAGGGGGAGGTGCTGGGATCAGAGAGAGAAGGGGGAGGTGCCGGGATCAGAGAGAGAAGGGGGAGCTGCAGGGATCAGAGAGAGAAGGGGGGGTGCAGGGATCAGAGAGAGAAGGGGGGAGGTGCAGGGATCAGAGAGAGAAGGGGGGAGCTGCAGGGATCAGTGAGAGAAGGGGGGAGGTGCAGGGATCAGAGAGAAGAGGGGGGAGGGTGCAGGGATCAGAGAGAGAAGGGGGAGGTGCCGGGATCAGAGAGAGAAGTGGGGGTGCAGGGATCAGAGAGAGAAGGGGGTGGGTGCAAGGCAGAGAGAAGGGGGAGGTGCCGGGATCAGAGAGAGAAGTGGGGGTGCAGGGATCAGAGAGAGATGGGGGAGGTGCCGGGATCAGAGAGAGAAGGGGGAGGTGCAGGGATCAGAGAGAGAAGGGGGAGGTGCTGGGATCAGAGAGAGAAGGGGGAGGTGCTGGGATCAGAGACAGAAGTGGGGGTGCAGGGATCAGAGAGAGATGGGGGAGGTGCCGGGATCAGAGAGAGAAGGGGGAGGTGCAGGGATCAGAGAGAGAAGGGGGAGGTGCTGGGATCAGAGAGAGAAGGGGGAGGTGCTGGGATCAGAGAGAAGGGGGGAGGTACAGGGGTCAGAGAGAGAAGGGGGAGGTGCAGGGGTCAGAGAGAGAAGGGGGAGGTGCAGGGGTCAGAGAGAGAAGGGGGAGGTGCAGGGATCGGAGAGAGAAGGGGGAGGTGCAGAGAGCGGAGGTGCAGGGATCAGAGAGAAGGGATTGGGTTTAGGGATCAGAGAGAACAGAGGGCAGGTGCAGTTGCTTCAGGATTGATGGTCACGGAGGTCATAGTCTGCAGTTTTCTTCCTGCTCATGTAGCTCTGTGATTAGATAAGAAAATTAACTTTTAACAGAGCAAGCTCTTAATTGCATTCACAGCTCCTTAGGCAGCAAAGCAGAGAGATGATAGAGCAGGACTGAGTATTTGACACTCGCACAGCAGAAAAATGATCAAAGTGGGCCCCTGTCCCACTCCCATATCAATAAAATGTAAATCACTCGCCGCAAAAGTGTATGTTTAATAAATAGGTCCCAAAAATCCTGACCAAGATGATTGATCTCTGTGGAAAACACACTGACCTTGGATGCAGCTTGTAAAAGTTTTGGTCCCTGGTTAAGCTGGGTACACACTACAGTTTTTTTTGTCCAATAATTGGACAAATGAGCCGACATCTGACTGTTTGATCAGATATCTTGTAGTGTGTATACTTACACAATGATCTAAAGTCGCCCCAAAGTGCCGATCATCTTGTCGTTTGGTTGGTCGTAAGGTTTAATTTTTGCCGACCAATCACCTTCCAATCCTGCAGTGTGTATGAATTCACCCGACTATCGGCCAGTAATGTATCTCAGAGTGACAGGTCTCAGTCTGCCTGCTGCTGATCTTGTCATGGTCTCTGTCAACTGTCTGCGGCTGTTTTTCTTTAGAGAAGAGACTGATATGGATGGTACGGGCTGCTCCCCCCTCTCTCACCCTGCACATGTAGTCTTAACCCTCTGTGTGCTGGCTGGAACGGATAAGATTAGTGCAGCATGAGAAGATTAGAGCAGCATCCCTCAGTTCCTGGGGTTAAACTTCAGCTGCCGGAGATAAAGCTGTCACACAGAATTTACGGCCTGTTTACAGTTCAGCACTTAACACAGTGCTGTGTCAAGACAGGCTGCCCAATACAATTGCCGGGCTCCGCTGAACATCTCAATGAATTAAGACCTGAGCTGTCACTACCTTGCAGCCGATAATTTTGACAGATGAAGAGCAGAGATCTGATGATAATCGTGTATAGTGTGTACACGTCAATCGGTATGCTGATCGGGATTTTTTTAATTCTGTTGTTGGTATATCGTTAATCGTTTACTTCTCTGTAGTGTGTACCCAGCTTTAGTCTGCATGCACTATGCCATACATTGCTGGATCTCTATGCACCCCAACAACTTTTTTCTCAAGTTATAGGTGTAGATCAGTAGCTGCCGAATCTGTCCACGTTATTTCCGTTTTCGGTCTTGCTGTGATAGCCAATTAGTTATTCTCAGCAAGTTCTCCAACTCATACCGATGTTTGGAAACACACACACTATGGAGGGAATTCATTTCCCCCCGAAGTACCACCGCGCTAAAACTATTACCGTTATTACGGTAGTTTTAACCCGGCTTTCTGCTCGCAGCTCAGGGATCTGCCAGCAAAAAGCCAGCGTTAGAACCAGGGCCATCTTTTCCATTGGGCACGATGGGCAGGTGCCCGGGGGCCCCACGGGCAAGAGGGCCCCATAGGCAATGCTATTAATAAGAATAAATAATCCTGCAAAAAAATAAATCCTGCAAAAAGAAAAACTACAAGGGTCACTGAGCGAGTACATTTAAAAAAGCAGTGCTTCGGGGCCTATATATATATATATATATACGGTATATATATATATATATATATATATATATATATATATATATATATATATATATTATAGGGTCCCCGATGCACTGCTTTGCCCGGGGGCCCATAATGTTGTTAAGATGGTCCTGGTTAGAACTACTGTAATAACAGTAATAATGCGCAGGCAACGCGGGCAATTGAATACACCCCTATATGGACAAAAGTATTTGGCCACACCTGTTAATTATTGAATTAAGGTGTTTCAGTCAGACCCGTTGCCAGAGGTTTATAAAATCAAGCATCAGCCATGCAGTCTCTATTTACCAACATTTGTGATACAAAATGGGTCGTTCTGAAGAGCTCAGTGACTTTGTGTGGTCCTGTGATAGGATGTGTGGTACTGTGATAGGATGTGTGGTCCTGTGGTCCTGTGATAGGATGTGTGGTACTGTGATAGATGTCACTTTTGCAATAAGACGGTTTGTGAAATTTCACCCCTGCTGGATATTCCACGGTCAACTGTAAGTGATATTATTATAAAGTGGAAGCATTTAGGAACAACAGCAACTCAGCCACGAAGCGGAAGACCATGAAAAAATCACAGAGCGGGATCAACGACTGCTAAGGCGCATGGTGCATAAAAGTCGTCAACGCTCTTCTGATTCCATTACTGAAGAGTTTCGAACTTCTACTGGCATTAATGTAAACACAAAAACTGTGCAGTGGGAGCTAAATGGAATGGCTTTCCATGGCGGAGAAGCTGCGTGCAAGCCTCACATCTCCAAGACCAATGCCAAACATCGGATGGAGTGGTGTAAAGAACACTGTCACTGGACTGTGGAGCAGTGGAAATGTGTTCTGTGGAGTGATGAATCACGCTTCTCTGTTTGGCAGTCAGATGGCCAAGTCTGCATTGGGAAGATGCCAGGAGAACGTTACCTGCCTGACTGCATTATGCCAGCTGTGAAGTTTGGAGGGGAGGGATAATGACATTGGGCTTTTTTTCAGGGTTTGGACTAGGCCCCTTATCTCCAGTGAAGGGCAATCTTAATGCTCCAGCATGCAAAGTCATTTTGGACAATGCTATGCTTCCAACTGTGTGGCAACAGTTTGGGGAAGGCCCTTTTCTATTCCAACATGACTGTGTCCTAGTGCACAAAGCAAGGACTACAAAGACATGGTTTGATGAGTTCGGTGTGGAAGAACTTGACTGACCCACACAGAGCTCTGACCTCAACCCCATTGAACACCTTTGGGATGAACTGGAACAGAGATTGTGAGCCAGACCTTCTTTAACATCAGTCTCTGACCTCATAAATGCTCTACAGAATGAAGGGGCACAAATTTCCACAGAAACACTCCAACATCTTGTGGGAAGTCTTCCAAGAAGAGTGGAAGCTGTTATCCCTGCAAAAGGGGGACCAACTCCATATTACAGTATATGTATTTGATTACAATGTCATTACAGTCCCTGTTGGTGTAATGGTCAAACGTCTGAATACTTTTGTCCATGTAGTGTACTTTCAGTGGTTAACGCTTATTACTTTTTCTTCATAAAGCGCTACAAATGGTGCACAGCGCTGTACATAGGGAGTGAGCCGTGCGCACATTTACAGTATTACACAGTGCGTGACCTCTACATATAATACATAATTACACAATGACCAGTCAGCAATGAATGAGTTTAAACAGAGAACATAGAATTCTGATTGGCAAGACAGTCAGCATCAGTGATAAGTAGCACCAGTGTGACATAGGCTGGAGGTCACAAGGATACAGCATACTTGCCCACTCTCCAGGAATGTCCGGGAGACTCCTGAATTCTGGCTAGGTCTCCCAGGCCACTCTTCCGTATCCTGTCCATCCTGCCTACTACCTACTGAAGTGGGCAGGATGGGAGCCTCCATGATGCAATTTGTGGTGAATTGCATCATTTTTTCCCCGTCCCCAGCAACAAAATGACAATTTCACATCACAGGGCAGGACCAGAATGAAGCAATTTGCTGCGCCCCGCTGCCTTCCATCCTCACACATCACCTCCGCTCGGAATCTACAGGATGGAAAGACTAAAAAGTAGGCAAGTATGTCCTACAGGAATGCTTACTGCTGGTACTTTAATTTCCCTGACACTGGGTAAATGAAAGGGTCGGCACAAATAGGAGTTTTACAGTCAGTTTGAATTGACCGACGTGGGGGATGTTGCACAGGTCGGACATCTGCAGGAAGCGCGATTATAAGGAATACTGTAGTTATCTGTAATGCTTTCATAGTTTGGTATTGCAGCAAGTAAAATTGATGAGATATGTCGTGTTAGCAGAATTCTCAGTATGTCAGCTAATATTCCGTTATACTTCATAAAGCCGATATCTCCATAGCTAATTTTCCATCAGTCCTCCTGCTACTGGAGTGCTGAGCAGCAGACTCAAACCTATATCTATGACCACACTTGAACCAATGTTGGCATAGATCAGGGCCGACATCGTGGTAAGCGCTGCAGGAATGCAGCACTCACCGGGGCACCCTGCCACAGATACATGCTCCCTTATCCTCAGTCCCCATTTTGAACACAGCAAGGATTGGAATAGGCTTCTCTGTGCAGGAAAGCGGTGGCTTGCTGCAAATGCCACCGCTGGCCCTGGCAGAGATAAAAAAAACAACACATCATATATTTAATTAGGCTGTAAAGTATATGGTAAAAATATAGCTGATAGGGTCATGGGTCTGTAATATCCAGGAACAATCCTGTGACACTGCTAATTATTTTATATACAGCCATGTTACACATAGGGATACCCTGATAATACAGTTATGGACGCACATGAGTGTGCAGCATATAGTAACAACGTGTGGCCATAAATCAACAGTCTTACATGGATGATTGGCCACCCGATAGGGAGCCTGCAGCAGTTCCTACCAGCCGGAAGATGAAAGATGTCCAGTATAATCCCTTTCCCCCGCTACAGAGTGGGGTTACTGTCACTTACACCTGGACGGAGTTCTTAAAGACATAAAAACAATACATTTTATAATCACAGAGCTGCAGACAACACCGTACAGAGCGAGTGTCTGTCCAGATCTATACATCACATACAGCTGAGGGACAATGTGGACAGAAAGGACTGAAGACATTACTCCCATAATTTCTGCTCTGATTTCACCTTTATTACACCCCAAGCACCCCAAACAGCGACTTAATCGACACCCTTGTGTTAAAATAAGGAATGTAAAACTTAAAAATACAGTGTGGAGCGCATTTCAATTATCTGAAATCCAGATAAATGCCATGTGTAGTGCATGGACTTGGTGTTAAAGTGATTTAAACACGCTCCAATAGTCAAATCTGGATATAATATTACAGCTCATGTAACAGCAGACACATACAATTGTATAATACCCATTGTTCACACATCATCCCTGCAGTTTGCTGCACCCTAAATTCTGCAGCTTGAGCCCAGTATCAGTACAGGAGACCCCTGTCTATTAGTCACATAGGATGCAGGACACAATTACATCTGATTGTATCTGATATTCCTATACTGTGAAACAGGGCATTGTTCATGTTACCAGATGAAAGAAGCAGCCTGGGGGGACAATTAGGTAAATACACTGCAATTTACATGAATTTACAGGTATTCTAACTTGGCTATGTCCAAACAAGCTGCTGTTTGCTAAGCTAAGGCTCCATACAATGCTACTGAGTGATCACACAGGATGATAGGTGAGGGTCCAGGCTACTATCACCATGATCAAAGGCATTGTTACATCTCTAGTACAATGCACTGATACTGAGCCATCAGAGGGTGACTTTTGCTATTGTGTTTAGCGAAATAAACTCTACAGTCAGGTTTCACTTCTTTACTATTGGTCTCCTGGGTGTTATAACGGTGGTTTCTTTTTTTACAGAATCGCATTGCAGACAATTAGTCACATAGATGAATGATGAACGCAAACTATGGCTGATCAGTAGCTCGCTAGACCTGTCCAATACCTGCTTCTTACAAGCCCATTGTCCCCATTATCACTAGACCCTTCATTGCATGAGGGTCTTCACTACATGTTCTCTCCTTGTCCTACTCACACTTGGCCTCTGATAAACAGACACAGATGGAATTTGCTAAACATTGGTTAAATATCCTGATAAAATGTCTGTAACTAAACACCCCAGGATCTCATAATCACAACTACACTTCCCCTGTGCTCCTAATGTTAACAAATATTTTTCACCCAGTCTCCTTGTATTAACTTGGATGGTAAACGTCCATAACTAAACTCTTCCTGGGTGCCTTTCCTCAAGTCCTTATATTACACATGGACTTTATATTGGAGGTAGTCCTTATATCAGACAAGGGAGTCATTGTCACCTAGAGCCTGATTCAGAGTGGAATGCAAGCGTAACCATAACTTGTGATGGAAAGGTTGCATGTGTGTTTGAGTACGGTGTATTCAGAGTTAAAGACATGTCCAGGTATTAATGAGTAGCAGATACGTCCGCTTGATATCAGACACTTACAACCTGCAAACATGTACAAAAACCTTTCATTTCATTTGTTGCAAACACAGTTGCTATGAAGCATCATTTACACTTGAATAACCAACTAATACAGCAAGAATTCTTCCAGACATGCATGCAACAAATTATAATTTATTTATAAGGAGTCGTAAGTGGCAAAAAGTTGAAGGTCTGAATATCAGAGGTTGTGTATGTTCATTCTATGAACATATGAAGTGCAAAGATACACAAAGATACACTTCACAAACAGGTGTACCTCTCACTCTGAACCAGGCCCGTTGTGTGTATTCTCATAATATAGCGCTACTGATGTAAAGCTAACGCTCCTCACCTCACACAGGAGGTTTGGTAACTGTCTGAACTCTGCCGATGGCTGTGTGACTGACAGTAGGGGACACTAGGAGTGACTGACACATTTATCACGGAATGCACTAACAGCGTTGATACAGAATAAGTAATTGTGCAATGCCTTTTACGATGGCTAAAAGGTCATTACTTTCTACATTCCAGTCACAGTCTACATAGAGGAATAGTTAATATTTAACGCATCATAAAACTTATTCCCAGGGCAACATTGCAATGTAATCATTGACCCCAGGAAACACAGCTTACATGGAGTCACCTACAGTGTAACTGTGGACAGGACACTTTCCCGTGATTACAATAACTATCACTTGTGTTCACTCCTTTTTCTGAGAAGTCGGATTGTTGCTTCATGTTGGTAACCTGCTCCCACACTCAGCACTTTGATGCCTAGTTAGGTTTGTTAGCTTATCCCCCACATTTCTGACTGCATGAGCCCAAAACAGGGATTGATCAGATATAAATCCAGAAAAAGGTGAGCAGTCTGATGGTGGCAGTCTGCGTGGTCATCGATCAGCAAATATCTGTCTGATTGGTTCATTATAGTGACTGTCTGCATTAACAGGCACCAGTAATGTTGAGATGGATCCATATTTGGTCCACCTTCATTGCTTGTGCCACTTGATAGGATAGGCCTGCGTGCGGCCCACTTATGGACCAGCCCTTTACTCTCCATGGTGAGAAAGTTTGTGGTGGCCCTGCCGACACTCTAGGATAAAAGTGATGATGAGGACGACAGCTAGGACTGTGGATGGGTGACACAGCTCGGTATAGTGACATTGTAATCATTGTGAGCCAGATCATTTCCAGACATCTATATATGCACAATTTACACATATGTTCATGCCCACACTGAATATTTTATGGTCCCTAATTTCATATCCTTGTTCCACATAATAAAACCCTCTTCTTGCAGATTTTGCACAAGTAAGACGTCTACCCTCACAATCCCGTTCTCCTGTATTTCACGTCCCACGTCCATGCAAAGATCCATAGAAATAAAACTTAGTACATTGTCATTGAGAAGCTAAGCTTGTGGATGCAATAAGATGCTGTAATGATCTATACAGAAAGTCTACTTCCATCACTTGGTCCAGGAATTTCTATACCTGCTCTCCTTACGCCGACCGTGTATGATGCACAGTATAGTACCATAAGTCGATCATCTTTGCCAGCGTTTGCCGACTACTCAGTCCCAACCTGGCTTCCTGCGTCTCTTTGTGGCTACCTGACTGATACGTAGAGATCGGGTGCAGCAGTAATGGGGACAGAAGGGATGGGGTAGAGGTGATAGCAGGTTGACTATTTTCTGGGGAGAAAGAAGTGGTCTTTTTTCTGACTGGTGTATGATTAGCCACTAGGTAGAGCAGCAGTCTGAGAGCTTAGCAGACCCAAAAGACACCCCATGGACATTGCTCTTTAAATGGCGAACTGACTTGGTCCACATGTTTCCTGTCACACATAAGCATGACCCAGAGTACAGATGATAACTTCTACATGTTATAGCTTAGTAAAGTCACCTAGAACTACAACCCCCAGGCATCCAGTGATCCCTATATAGGGAGTGTGGCCTTGTGTGTCATGGGTGCTGCAGCCAACATTCTTGTTACAGATCATAATGTATTGGACCCTCAAACGCAGCAACGTCCACTTCTACATTGTGCGCTGCTGGGAAGGTGAAGATGTGTTGTGGTGGTAACAGTGGACTTAGCCTTCTCACAAGAACAGTGACTTAGGCACCAGAGTGGCCTGTCGGAGTGGGACTTGATCCAGATCCTGGATCCTCAGTCTCCATCCACCACCGATTTCCACCACAGGCAGGAAATCGTCATGGATTTCGGTAGGGAGCCTGGAGTGGATGTTCTTCCTGTGGGAGCGTAGAACAGCCTCACTATCTTCCTCTTGCTGTATGACATGCAATGCTTGATGGAGTCATAGCTACTCTGGTACTCCAATTGGTCCATCACCCAGCACTCTGTGTCTCTTCTGTAGTGAACTGGAAGCCGAAAAGCCAGAGCCCCTTAATTGTCTTTCCTCTACCTGGTAGGGAAATATTTTATTTATTACTCAAATAGATAACAGACAACGTACAGTTACTAGTCATGCAGATCTATTATCCAACAATACAATCTTTGCTTCAGTTTCTTTATATAAATCCTTGTAAATAAGTACAATTCGGTTTATTTAATTGGAAGATTAGCAATATTGCGACAGAACAGGTGATACAATCTTCCATTTCTGTTTTTACTTTGCCATTCCGCACTTTGCAAATTCGTGTTTCGAACAATTTAGGGTCTCTAAATAGAACTGAGAAAACGACAGTTGGGGCGCTCAGCTCTATGCTGGGGTTTGAATTCCAGGAGGAGCAAGAATGAACTTGGAAATCCAAAAGGAACACAATGTTGCAGAAAAAATGTGTAGATCTCAGAAGAAATTCTAAGGTGAAATGCAAATTATGCCGCAGAACAGTTATGAAAATTTGACTCATCTCGAGAATCAAGCATTATTTGAGTGTAATTCTTTGCTTTGTACGGTAGTTAAATTACGATATTTATAGCTTTGTAGGGAGGGTAGTTTCTTTTATTTGTAATTTCACTCTTTTACGGCTCCATGGAAAATATTCTATTTAACTTTTTGTTATTGAACACATTTATTCTGTGAGACAGTTACAGGTCTTCTGAGGGGTGAGGGGAGTTTTTAGTACTTCGGAATTTGGTTGTACAAGGTGCAAGCTGTCCCGTGACACAGCCTACCTCATTAGTTGTGGAATGTAACCGGCAAATTGTTCCTCTGGTATTCGCTCAGTTACAACCCCTGGAACGAAAGTTGAACTTTGGGTTGGATACTCAAAGATGTTCCGTTATAGAGTTCCGTTATACAATTGTTGCGCTGAGACTTTCTTGCTCTTTTGCATTTCTTCTATTTAAGGTACCTGCTCTGAGCATTTCCCACCTGAGCAAAATATTAGTTCTAAGCTTTTGCTGTGAGAAATCCATTGTCTGTTGCTGAACTTTTACCTGCCTAACCACTCTTGTCTTCAACCCTCCATCATTCTCCAGCTTCTGACCTTGGCTACTATGTTCGGCTATTTTGTTGTCTGAATCTAAATCTTGAATCTTCGAACAGTACACGTTCCCCAGTCTGGGTCAGTTGTTTCACTCTGTGAATGGCGGGTGTTTCTACAGTCCGATAGTAGTGTTATAATACCATAGGTCAGATCAAATCCATGGGACCGCAACCATTGCATCCACAAAGAAGAAATATGGGGTGTCTTGTAGTGGAGTGTATGTTATTATTATATACCCACAGGAGATCACGCACATACTGGTCCATTTTATATCATATATTTTTTCCACAATCCTTAATAGTTCAACTGATACATTCACAAACCTGCGGATGATATGTGGTGGTGTTTGACTTTGATCTGAAACAAATTACGTACTTCCATTTGCACTGACCCATCAGACTGGGTCCTGCAACAGTGTGCTGGATAAATAGACACACTGGTGCGGGATCACTATACTTTATCAGCACATAGAAGGAGGAAATACCTGTGTCACGTTAATTAGTGTCCCCTCCTCTCCCCATATCTCATGTTTATTACTGGTTCTTCCACTTCATATGTGTCACATTTATTAGAGTCCCCTACACTCCCAGGGTGTGTCACATTATTTAGGGTCCCCTCCGCTCACCGTATGTCACGTTTATTAGTCTCTCCTTCTCTGTGTTATATTCATTCCTGCATAAGTGCCAACATTGTAAAATATTTTCTGGCTTCTGAGTCGCTGCATCTACTCAGGTAACACACGGGACTGTCGCGTGGACCTAGGAGCAGAATCTTTGAATACAATGTGAACACAATTTGCATTTAAGAAACTGCCCATAACTTGCACGTACACCTGTACTCAGATACAAGCGGATCTCAAGAAACATTTGAATCTGGGTATAAGTACACTCTGGCTGTACAGTGCTTGCTGTATGTAGACAGACAGAACACAGTGCAGGATAGGCACATGCATATAAAGTATAGTAACGTATATAAAGTCCCATCAGAACGCATGCAATACATCTATTTTATAAAATAAATAAACAACTCCTACTACTGTAACACTGGTCAACACTCGTTTTATCACCAATCATAATAGAGTAATTTTGGGGTAAGTTTGTTGTGCTTATTTTGAATATGACATGGTTTTGCTAGATTGGCTCTAATTTCTGAGATAATTGGTACCCAATTGAAAAACATAAAAATGTAATTGTCAGGCAGAGTCTACTTACAAATCGCATTGAAATTGTCAAAAGTAAATACATGAAATACATAATGGCATTTATTCTGTATAATAACAGATATACATAGTACGCTGATTTATATAATTACAACTAATGCATAGTTAAAGCCTTTTTTATGATTCTGTTTTATGTGGGTTATCGGGACAATCACGTTGGCGGCTTCAGCAATATAATGTACCAGCTGGGAGAGTTCTGTTGGAAGTTTGAGAGACAGAAGTTCTGATTGTTTTGGAGCTTTGTACTATCCGTAGAGTATAACAAGTAGTTGGTCACATGTTCAGACTAGTGGTCATTTGTGAAATATTTTGACAAAGAAGCTACAATGTCAGGCATGCATGGTACACATGACACAGTATTGGTTTTGTTCCAAGATCAACAGGCTCTTGATAACTCACTGGATGTTTTATTAGAAGAAACTGATGGTCCAGAAAAGTGTGCAGGAATGTTTGGTATTGATGTTACAAAACGAAGTCTCAATAAAGCAATAGGCACTCAAAACTACTGTACTATCAGAAGTCAAAATAAAGGTGCACGGTTCCCAGTACCTTTATTCCAAGCAGCGACCAAACACAGCAAGTGAAGTATAAAAGGCAGGCCAAGATTTGGGTTTTTTATGGTTTCTGTCTTGGATGTCTTAAAAAACCAAATGTAACTGAACTAGATTTCTATGAAGAAGCTGTAATTCCGTCTAGAAATGCTTTTATAAGTGTATTGTCTAAGCCTTCATCTCACAGGACAGCTACAGGATTTACCCCAATCTTTCCCTATCCTGCAACTCAGTATGATTCTATTTACACTACAATGTATGACCTCCAAGGTGTTCTGTACCAGCTGAATCTTCATTGTGGTGCAATGAAGGAGTATATTACATAGCCAAAGAAATTCAACTTCTTCACCAAGGAACATTTTCCAGCATATTTTTTTTCCTTGGAATGTTTCATCTCCAAAACGTGGTACTCTTATGTATTGGGCTGTACCTCAAAGATCGCAGAGCTTCGGAAATCCTTGTTCAGACTGAAATGATCGTCTTACACTCTGCTGAAAGCGCTTTAATAGGCAACCACTATGCCAGGGGAGTTAGAGCAATTGAAATGATTGTGAAGTAATGCAAACACTTCAGTGGAAGCCATTAATGGAACAGAATGATAAAACTAAGTACTCTGAATTGTGAAACGCTTACAGTTATCAGTGTTCGAAGAGCAACATTTGTTGGCTGAAACCAAAATTGCTATCAATAACTTAAGTGACATTAAAAAGGATTTTGCGAAATTCAGAGAAAATGGCAAGCAGAAGAGTAAGGTATTTTCTTATTGGGACCAATTTGTCTCTACATCGGCACCTCTTCTTCATGAACTAATCCTTGCTGACAGATAAAATAACTAGGACCTGCGTGTATGCAGTATAAGAGAGTGCCGCTTTCCTTCTCCTTTGATAGAGCATATTGTGCACAATGGCGCACTCTATACTACAATGATCGCTGAAAGAAGAGCACCCTATGATTTATAATGACTTCAAGAATGGTCATTTCTCGGTTCAACATACTAGCAATAGATTCGGCAGTGTTGCCCTGGATCAATCTCTAGAGCAACAATATAAGCCAGCAAAGGGATCTGGAGATATAATCATCATAACAAAAAACTGATGGGGTACGATTTGAGCAGTACCCTACAAAGAAAAGACTGTACAAGTTTCTCAACTGTGTCCACTTTCCTCAATAATGCTCTTTCATTTCAAGCGGACTTATCGTCAACGCTACACATGGATCCGTGTGCTGAAGGTGCTGAAGATAAACCCATCACTGGAACCACCTTTGCTGTTTTGAAAATGTAAAGGGAAGAATCTATGTTTAAATGTTTAAACCAAAGTGAAATTAAAAGAATGTATTATATAATTTTGTGGTTTACTTTTCCGTTGTCATGTAAATTGAATAGCAACTTGTTTGTTTGAGAATTTCACATAAGTTTTAAAATATGATTTGGAATTACATCTGGAGCATATTCATTGCTATTTTTTAACTTGACATGCCCGAAAACTTATAAATTGATATGCAACAACCTAACTTCTGGCTATTAAAATTCCAACAGAAGTTTCCTAGCTACTAAACTAAGATTCCAGCTTCTAGTTTTTCCATACATAGTCCAGGGAATGATCTACAAATGTATTTGAAGATATCGCTATCTTTGTCCAAGGCCTTAATAACTAGTTTCATTAGTCCCAGCTTGAGATGCAGTGGTGGGAGAATGATTTTTTTCCCCGTCAACCAATGGCTCGTTAATGAAAGCCATGTCACTTTTTTCCAATGACCTTGCTTCGCCCTTCTATCCACGGATAAGAAACAAGAGGAGCACAATAGACAATGTGAACCACTCAACTGACAACTGACTGCTGGTTGTCTGACCAATCACTTATATATGAAAAGGAAATATTCTAGAATGATCGCACAGTGAACACCTAGAATATTTGCTTGTCTCACCTTCTAGAATGTTCTAGAGTTATGGTTAAGTTCCCAATTGAGGATATCCATTATATCAAGAACTAGAGCGAGTGTTATCTGCTGTCTATAGATCTGTATGATGACAACTGGTCCCACTCTCACGGCTGAGCCTGAAGTCACTTTCTGCATCTCTAGAGAGATGAACGTACATATACGCCCTGTGTGTGACATTATTACCCTGTCTCACAGCACTTTCTTGCCCTGCCCCTGTTCTGGTTACAGGAACTGTTAGAAGCAGCTCAGACTAGTTCAGACCTCACTGAACAGGGCTAGACATGCAGGTGTATAGACCTGTATGGGAGGAGGGGGAGAGACGGCTGTATAACATCTCTATACTCCCTGTGGATCTGGAGATGTGACCACAAGTCCGTCTATTAACCATTGCTGGTCCGCTCCATGCTAACACACTAAGTGTGACGGGGGATGAGAGTTCTCCATTCACTGTAATGTAACAGCATAGAGCCATATCAGAGCCAAAGACCACCTTACAGACCAACATGGTCCATTACACAGCATCTGCTTTTCCCAGTTACTTCTTAGCTGCAGTTACCTGGGCTAAATGACACTATTCATGTTACAAGCCTATTCACATGCCGCCCACTGACTCTTAATGTGCGCAGATAGTCTCTATTTTTCAATATTCACCAAACTACACAATAAAATTCCTATTTCTCTGTATGTTAGATGCCATTCTTACCATATATTCCTATTATCTTGTCTGAATGTAATGTTTATAGAATAGGAGTATTTAAAATGCAAAAAATATACATTGTCATCACAGTCCATAAAGAAGCATGATGGGGGTTGTAGTACTTCCATCAATGAATAGTGCACATCCTGCATGGAGGCATCAGTTCAGCAATGTGTCTGGAAAATGAGATTCATTAACTGGTTGCACAACTGTCAGTGTATTGGTGGGATCTGACATTTCCCAGGTATGCAAATCTCCAAACGATACTATCCTCGTATCCCACCTTTGCTTTCTCCTTGGAATTTATTTATTTAGTCTGCTCTACGTGGTGTGAAAACTTCCACGACCAAATATGTAATTAGACAAATATTCTGCAGAAAAGTTTTTAAAATTGTGCCCCTCTCTAGTTGGGGGACAGGAACTCTGTACCTTTCCTCCCTCCCCCAACAATATCCTATGGAGTTCTCACTTAAGCTGATCTGTCCTCAGCTTTCCATTAAGCCCTTGCCTTATAATTGAAAGTCAGGGCAGGCTGAGCTCATTTAAATGTAAATGAAACATTGTCTTGGTGGTAAAACAAACATAGAATCCTGTATGTGAGAGCCAGTTGGTCACTACTAAAAGAAACCACTAAAAAAATCACACAAAGGGATTGTGGGGGTCATTTATAAATACAGAAAAATGTAGGAGCAGATTACCAAATGTTTCTTCCTGCTCAGTGACATCAGCCGCCTCTTGTTACTTCTTTTATAAAAGACACCACTATAGTTTAAAATGGCAATATGATTAGGAATTTTATAATACAGTATTTAAATATAGGCTGAAAGGAGCAGTGTTTTAGGAGGGAAAAAATTGTAGAGATTGTACATATATCGTACAGATGTACATGAAAAGTGCAGAATGGGGGAGAGTCGATAGTGGCAAGAAGAGGAGGAAAGAATGCCAACAGAGTCAGTATGGGGGGAGAGCCGACAATGACAAGAAGAGGAGGAGAAGAGAACGCCAACAGAGTCAGTATAAGTGGAGAGCTGACAGTGGCAAGAAGAGGAGGAGAAGAGATGGCTAACAGAGTCAGTGTGGGGGGAGAGCCAACAGTGGCAAGGAGAAGAGAATGCCAACAGAGACAGTATGGGGGGAGAGCCGACAATGACAAGAAGAGGAGGAGAAGAGAACGCCAACAGTCAGTATGGGGGGAGAGCCAACAGTGGCATGAAGAGGAGGAGAGAACGCCAACAGAGTCAGTATAAGTGGAGAGCTGACAGTGGCGAGAAGAGGAGGAGAAGAGAATGCCAACAGAGTCAGTGTGGGGGGAGAGCCGACAGTGGCAAGAAGAGGAGGAGAAGAGAATGCCAACAGAGTCAGTATGGGGGGAGAGCCGACAATGACAAGAAGAGGAGGAGAAGAGATGGCTAACAGAGTCAGTGTGGGGGGAGAGCCAACAGTGGCAAGGAGAAGAGAATGCCAACAGAGACAGTATGGGGGGAGAGCCGACAATGACAAGAAGAGGAGGAGAAGAGAACGCCAACAGTCAGTATGGGGGGAGAGCCAACAGTGGCATGAAGAGGAGGAGAGAACGCCAACAGAGTCAGTATAAGTGGAGAGCTGACAGTGGCGAGAGGAGGAGAAGAGAACGCTAACAGAGGCATTGGGGGGGGGGGAGAGATGACTGACGAGTAGGAGGAGAGAATGCCAACAGAGTCAGTATGGTGAAAGAGGCAACAGTGACAAGAAGATGAGAAGAGAATCCCAACAGAGGCAGTGTGAGAGAAGAGCCGATAGTGGCAAGTTGAGGAGTAGAGAATGCCAACAGTGGCAGTACGGGGGGAGAGCCGACAATGACAAGAAGAGGAGGAGAGAATGCCAACAGTCAGTATGGGGGGAGAGCCAACAGTGGCATGAAGAGGAGGAGAGAACGCCAACAGAGTCAGTATAAGTGGAGAGCTGACAATGACAAGAAGAGGAGGAGAAGAGAACGCCAACAGTCAGTATGGGGGGAGAGCCAACAGTGGCATGAAGAGGAGGAGAGAACGCCAACAGTCAGTATGGGGGGAGAGCCAACAGTGGCATGAAGAGGAGGAGAGAACGCCAACAGAGTCAGTATAAGTGGAGAGCTGACAGTGGCGAGAAGAGGAGGAGAAGAGAACGCTAACAGAGGCATTGTTGGGGGGGGGGGAGAGATGACTGACGAGTAGGAGGAGAGAATGCCAACAGAGTCAGTATGGTGAAAGAGGCAACAGTGACAAGAAGATGAGAAGAGAATCCCAACAGAGGCAGTGTGAGAGAAGAGCCGATAGTGGCAAGTTGAGGAGTAGAGAATGCCAACAGTGGCAGTACGGGGGGAGAGCCGACAATGACAAGAAGAGGAGGAGAGAATGCCAACAGTCAGTATGGGGGGAGAGCCAACAGTGGCATGAAGAGGAGGAGAGAACGCCAACAGAGTCAGTATAAGTGGAGAGCTGACAATGACAAGAAGAGGAGGAGAAGAGAACGCCAACAGTCAGTATGGGGGGAGAGCCAACAGTGGCATGAAGAGGAGGAGAGAACGCCAACAGAGTCAGTATAAGTGGAGAGCTGACAGTGGCGAGAAGAGGAGGAGAAGAGAACGCTAACAGAGGCATTGTTGGGGGGGGGAGAGATGACTGACGAGTAGGAGGAGAGAATGCCAACAGAGTCAGTATGGTGAAAGAGGCAACAGTGACAAGAAGATGAGAAGAGAATCCCAACAGAGGCAGTGTGAGAGAAGAGCCGATAGTGGCAAGTTGAGGAGTAGAGAATGCCAACAGTGGCAGTACGGGGGGAGAGCCGACAATGACAAGAAGAGGAGGAGAGAATGCCAACAGAGTCAGTATAAGTGGAGAGCTGACAGTGGCGAGAAGAGAATGCCAACAGTGGCAGTACGGGGGGGGGATCTGGCAGTGGCGCAAAGGGAAGGTTGAACAAATGAAAACATTGACACGAGCAGGTGGAGAAGGGGATGCAGACAGTGGCTGGAGAATGGGGGGAGGTAAAACAGACAGTGGGAGGGGAGGGAATGTCGACAGTGGCAGAATGTGGGGGCGGACAAGGGGCACGAGCATTGGCAGAATGGTGGTCAGTAGTGGAAAGGTAAACACATTTCTGTGCCTCTGAGATTTGTGGTTAGTAAATGACCTCCACCCCATTGTCATAAACAGCTGTGATCATGAATAAGCAATGCATAATATCTGCAACATTCTATTTGTACAGCCCAACTTCTATGGTTCATAAACAAAATACTTCTACCACAGCAGAACAAAAAAAAATTGTGACGCTATTATTGCAATTGAGAACAAACATAGTAATAAAGCAAAACTCGGCAAGATAGTGATGCTCACACTCTTACCATCTATAGGAAAATAGCAGTATGATACATGAGGGTTACATATTGGTCCAGCCAGATTTTAGGCACACTATATGGCTCAGTAACACAGTTGGTCTGGGGGTCAGAAGGCTGTCTAAGTATACAAGGAAAACACATAAATTCTGTGTGAAACCATGTAGATTGAGGGGGGTACCAAATACAGTCGCCTAGGGAGGTTAGGAGGGTAGTTTGGGAATGTGATAAGCTACCTGCAGAGGTGAGTTTTCAGGAAATGCTTGAAGGCTATGGAAAGTCTTGTTGTGTTATGGAGGGAATTCCATAGAGTGGGTGCAGCTCCCCAAAAAATCCTTGCAACTGGGAATGGGAGCATGGATTGTGGATGAGAGATGAGAGCTCTTGGTCGGAGTAAAGGGATGGGGGGGAATTTTTTGAAACAAGTGAATAGAAGGGATATTGGTGCATTTTTGTCTATGCCTTATGTATGTTAGTAGGCGTATTTTATATTGGATTTGGGAAAGTAGAAATAACTAATGCAGGGAGTGACAGAGCGGATCAGCAGTTTTACTAGAAAATTCAGTCTAACCACTAGATTCATAATAGAGTGAAAATTTCCGGGAGATAATGACGCATGAATTAAAGTTTTTGCAGTGCCTTGTGTGAGATATGTGCATGTTCTGAAAATGTTTCTTAGATGTATGTAACAGGATTTAGATACAGATTGGGGGGAAAAAGTACAGTTCTGAATAAATCAGCAAGCTTGAGGTGTAGATTTTATTGTCATGTACACAGATCTACATGTATCAGGTAGGCAGCTTCTGTTGGCAATTTTAAAATGCATAATAAAATCCCACTTTAATTTACGGTGCCAGAGCTGCTCTCGGAGCCCCGTCAAAAAACACTCCTCCTCCACGAAGTCTTTTTGTTATTTACCAGCGGCCTAACACTCTCTGCCTCTTCACTGCTTCTTAAATAGGCCCCTATGTGAGGAATTTATTAGAAGTAAAATGCTCCCAACAATGTTGTTCTAGTTTGCAAGAAAGTTTTTGAAGGCATCATGTTTTTTTATTGTCATGCTTGACACCATGACTGTTGCGGCGTATGAAGTCTAGAAGTAGCCTTTTAATCAAGGGCTGATTCTAAAGTTTGTTTAAGATGTGGTACTGTCCAATCAAGAGAATGTAGAATTTGGGAAAAGAAGGTGTTGCAGAGAGGTGTATGAATAATTCATAGAACTGAGAATTATGCAGGTAAGATTTGGCTTGGTAGAGTTTGACAGCAGAAAATTTAAATGAATGGAGGATAACTTGCAGGTTATAAGCTGATGCAAAAAGGGATGGTAAAGGAATCAGTGTAGAGAAAACAATATCTAGACATTGGCCATACTGATGCGTAGAGAAGTCAGTCCACTCAGAGAGGCAGAGAGAGGAGGTTAGAGACAGTAGTTTAGAGGCACAAAGAGAGGACTGAAGCATAACGAGTGTGAATAATCAAAGGAAATGTTAAAATCATATTGAGGCTGTCAAAAGATAAGAAATGAGGAAACCAAGCAGAGAAATAATCAAGAAATTCTTGGAGTGATCAAGGGGTACAATAGATTACAGCAATATGCAGAGAGAAGGGGATTGAAAATCCATTTAGTATGTATGCCATGGGGAAAAGGTAATACAAGCCCACCACCTTCTCTGTTTCCAGGCCTGGAGGTGCGGGTGAGGTGGAAGCAACCATAGAGCTACTGGTAAAGCAGAGTCTGATTTTTGAGCCATATTTCTGTTATTGCCCGAAGGTTGAGGTTGTGTGAGAGAAAGATCATTTATGGAATTAAGTTTGTTATTTAGCGTGCATTCCATAGGGCACATTTAAAGGATTTTAGAAGTGATGAGAGACAGGTGACATGTCTGATGTTTGTTGGATTTCCTTAGAATACTGAGTCAGAATAATGTAGGGGGGAAGTGGGCTGGATTTTGTGATATATCACCAGTTAGTGGAAGTAGAAGACGAGAGAGAGAGATAAATAAAGGTGACATGTTTGAGCTATTGACAGGTTGAAGGTGCTACAGTTATAGAATATATAGAGGAGACCAGAATAGTGATGGGGTAATATGAATAACGATGTGTGATGTAGGAACAAGATGTTGCAGTGGGAAGGGCACTTTATCAGATGGTGAAGAATGATGGGGATTGAGCTTTATACCATACTTCCCTTCCGGGTGAGACAAGGTAGGCAAAAAAGAGATGGATGAGAGACTCCATGTGAGAGGGACATCTTGGTGTCTGGGTTTTTGGTGGTAGCTGATTAATGAAAGGCAGCTTCTTAGTCTGCTACATTAGCACAAAACTCACAATGTTTTTACTCCGAATGTACAGTATAAAATGCTTCCACGACATGTAACAAACACAATTGTTGTCATGCATCATTTAAACTTGAATAACCTAGTAAATACAGCAGGAACAACTTCTCAACATCGGCAAAACATACTAAAGTCTCAATTAGTGTCTGTGAGTCATTCGCATACATCTAATTCCAAGTTTTCTAGTTTGGGTGTCATCGTCGCCACTATCCGCTACTTACTCCTGCCTCAGACTACCTGCAAATAAAACCACCTATTTAGTCATATCAGTGACTTTGTCCCATTCTGAATCCGTACGTAATTGCTTGTGCTATTACTGTACAGTGCTTACATAAGAAAACCCCTTCACTCCCCCGTCAAACGCAAAGATATACTACACAAATGGGCATTCGTCTCACTCTGAATAAGGCCCTGAGACCTCACCTGTCTGCCCCCCCCAGCACAGTAGACCCAATAGAGTTTAGCCACAACATTATTCCACTGACTAAGTGAATAATATTAATTATCTCGTTACAATGGCACCTGTCAAGGGGTGGGATATATTAGGCAGCAAGTGAACAGTCGGTTCTTGAAGTTTATGTGTTGGAAGCAGGAAAAATGGGCAAGCGTATGGATATGACCGACTTTGACAAGGAACAGATTGTAATGGCTAGACCATTGGGTCATAGAATTTCCACAATGACAGTTGTTGTGGGGTGCAGTGGTTTGTACCTACCAAAAGTGGTCCAAGGAAGGACAACCGGTGACAAGGCTATGGACGCCCAAGGTTTATTGATGCATATAGGGAACGAAGGCTAGCCCGTCTTTTACAATCCCACAGAAGAGTTACTGTAGCACAAATTGCTGAAAACTGTAATCCTGGCTATGATAGGAAGATGTCAGAACACCACCGAAAGCGCCTACAATGGACACATGATAGCCACAAACAGACCATGGAGCAATGGAATGAATCCCGTTTTCTTTTACATCATGTGGACGGCCAGACACGTGTGCGTTGTTTACCTGGTGAAGAAATGGCACCAGGAGGCACTATGGGATGAAGGCAGGCCGGCGGAGGTAGTGTGATCCACTGGGCAATATTCTTAAAGGATCTGCTGCTAACTTTTTGGTGCCAGATACCACAGGACACCTTCAGAGAACTTGTGGAGTCCATGCCTTGACGGTTTGGAGCTGTTTTGGTGGCACGAGGAGGACCTTTGCAATATTAGGCAGGTGGTTTTAATGTTGTGTCTGATCGGTGTACATTAGTAATTATTAGAGAGGATTATGAATAATGAGGGCAAAGTGGATCCTAGCACCCTGCTGTCACAGCCAGTTGTATAAAACATTTCTGGAGGCTGCAGCCTGGGAAAATGACTTCAGTGCACAGATCCCAGGACTATGCACCAGCCCACCACCCCTTGTCCATAATGGACAGTCCATCACATGCACCGATATGTGGATTCTGTAAATATACACATTGTAAGCTTTCTATAGATCTTCTGGTTGCAAGTTCTCATATTATGTCTAATGCATAGCGGACCTGTGTCCTTTAAGGACTAGGATCCTCCGGTGACCACCACTGGACCACAAACAGAAACTAGAGGTGTAGTAATCTCTCTTGTGAATAATTTAAGACACATTCACTGTTTGCACCATGAGTATTTCCACTCACAACTACAGTTCCGCCAAAGTCGTCGCAGATTGATGTTCCAGGTGCAGAATGTGAGCTCCTATACCTTCATAAATGGCCTCTACTGTTGCTGTACTGGTCTTGCTACAAGTACAAGTGATTGTTCTCTGTTATCAGACTTTTTAGGCTCGTTCCTCCAATATTCTGTAGACATGTAACATGTTTCCATATTATCTACAACATATGTTTATTACATATTACTGGTTGTGGTGTAAGGTGCAGTGTTCCTGCTACTGATAATGAGACTGGTCTCTTCCTAAGCCCTGCAAAGACTCTAGGCCCCCCCTCCAGGAGATTTCACATCACAGAGCTCAGCGTCTTCTCTGCCAAACACCTTCCAGGAAGATTCACTGATTCTGCAGAAAGATGCAGCAGACTCAGCAGTGAGTGCGGCCCGCTCGATGAGCAACGCAATGCAGAACAAGACAGAACTGCAGAGAGAGAGAGACCAGCAATGCAGAGTTCAGGCAGAGGAGTTACTTCTGCAGAGAGAGAGAGACCAGCAATGCAGAGTTCAGGCAGAGGAGTTACTTCTGCAGAGAGAGAGAGACCAGCAATGCAGAGTTCAGGCAGAGGAGTTACTTCTGCAGAGAGAGAGAGACCAGCAATGCAGAGTTCAGGCAGAGGAGTTACTTCTGCAGAGAGAGACACCAGCAATGCAGAGTGCAGGCGAGGGGGTTACTGCTGCAGAGAGAGAGACACCAGCAATGCAGAGAGAGACAGAAAGAGAGTGCAAAGGATACCAGCAATGCAGAGTTCAGGCAGAGGAGTTACTGCTGCAGAGAGAGAGAGACCAGCAATGCAGAGTTCAGGCAGAGGAGTTACTGCTGCAGAGAGAGAGAGACCAGCAATGCAGAGTTCAGGCAGAGGAGTTACTTCTGCAGAGAGAGAGAGACCAGCAATGCAGAGTTCAGGCAGAGGAGTTACTTCTGCAGAGAGAGACAGAAAGAGAGTGCAAAGGATACCAGCAATGCAGAGTGCAAGCGAGGGGGTTAGTGCTGCAGAGAGAGAGAGACCAGCAATGCAGAGTGCAGGCGAGGGGGTTACTGCTGCAGAGAGAGAGACACCAGCAATGCAGAGAGAGACAGAAAGAGAGTGCAAAGGAGACCAGCAATGCAGAGTGCAGGTGGAGGGGTTACTGCTTCAGAGAGAGAGAGAGAACACTTAGGGAGAGAGTGCAAAGAGAGACTAGCAATTCAGGTGGAGGGGTTACTGCTGCAGAGAGGAAGAGCACTGAGGGAGAGAGTGCAGAGAGGGAGAGCAGAGGGAAGTCAACCATGCAGAGAGAGAGAGCGTCAGGCATTGCACAGGGATCTCTTAGTTCCTGAATATGAGAAAACCGACAGACACATTCATCAGCAGCAGCTATTTATAAAGCGCCACTAATTCCGCAGCGCTGTACAGAGAACTCACTCACATCAGTCCATACTTACCAACTTTAGAAAGTTAGTTTCCGGGAGCCTGCCGGGGAAGGTGGGCGTGATGGGGACGGGTCTCTAAAATGCGCGTCATTTTGGACCCGCCCCCGTGATGTAATGATGCAAACGCGTCATTTGACAGCAGGGGCCAAACGCAGCGATTCGCCGGGAATCGCAGCGTTTGGTACCTAATTCTGCCCACTTCCCTAGTACTTCCTAGTGAAGTGGGCAGATCCGGGAGATTGCCACACTCTCCCGGGAGCCTGTGAGACTCGCAAAATGCAGGAGTCTCCCAGACATTCCGGGAGAGTTGGCAAGTATGCATCAGTCCCTGCCCCATTGAAGCTTACAGTTTAAATTCCTACACGCAGACACACAGACTAGGGACAATTTTTTAGCAGCCAATTAACCTACCAGTATATTTTTGGAGTGTGGGAGGAAACCAGAGTACCCGGAGGAAACCAACGCAAACACGGAGAGAACATACAAACTCCACACAGATAAGCCCATAGTCAGGAACATTGTAAAATAAAGTTTTATGTAATAAAATACTTAGGAAACCTCTCGTTCTCCTTCAGCGCCCCATTGTTGGTAATTTGGAGAGATTCTGTGAGGACAGTAAAATATGATGTATTGTACAGAGCATTTGAATACTGTAGATCTTTTTGCTGAATACAACATACATCCATGGATTCAGGAATACTGCATCTGGCATTTTCTTTCCTCCATAAAACTTTTAGCTGCGTTACCCTCCTACAGCTTAAACTTCATACAATGCAGCAAAGGGGCTCTAAGGCTGGGTACACACTATACAGAATTTCTCCTGATGCGATATCCTTAACGATTTACCAACGATTAAACAAATCCCGATCAGCAGCTCATTCCTGTGTTCACACTAAACACATTTTACTTGATTTACCCTCAGATCTGCTCTTCATCTGTCATAACCAGCGGCTGAAAAGATTGTGACACTGAACTCTCCATAGAGATCTATGAACACTGCTGGTGGAGAGTGCCTACACTGCAGGATTGGAACGACATTGCTCCATCGTTGAATGAGATTTAGTTCAGTTTAAAAATCATGTGAAACTTTACACATACTTGCCAACACTCCCTGAATGTCAGGGAGACTCCCTGAAATAGGGGTGATCTCCCTCACTCCCTGAAGAGTCTGGCATTCTCCCTGATACTGAGCCAGTACAAGACATGGTTGGCTTCGCCATCTGTGGCATGATGACAGTTCAGAAATTGTGCCCTTTGTCCATGTATTAATGCCTATGGAGGTGGCCATTTTCATGGAGACCAAGATTTAATCATAGACTGACAGGTAAGACAACATGACTTCAGTAATGGAGACAGAAATGTAAAAGACACTTCAGTCTCTAGAGATTCATCAGCTGCTTTTCTTTAATGCATAGTTGCCTACTCTCCTGGAAGACTGACGCATTTCTTGGAGACCTCCCGGGAGAGCAGGGCAACCTCCCGGTTCTCGCCCCTGCTATAGATAAGTGGCGGGGGACAGGGCTTATGACGCAAAGATCATGTAATCTTAGCCCCTCCCCCTGCTGTAATTGGCCAAAATTGTGACAATCGTTTAGGGGGCCGGGCCAAAATGATGCGATTCATCAAGCCCCGCCCCCACACGCCCACCTCCCCTGGGATCTCTCTGAAGCCAAGGAGGAAAAGTTGGCAAGTATGACTTTACGATGAGCTTTGGAGCGATATTGGTTCATTGTTGCAGTGTACACACTAATGCATAATCGGTCCACACGCTCATTTATCGTGTGATTGGTCCAATAGTTGGCTGAAACTCTGTAGTGTGTACCTAGCCTAAGTCCATATATAGTGTGTAGATAATAGTATGCACAAAGTCCGCTGCTCCCCTTTTATACCTTCCTTTTTTGGGTCCTGTCTGAAACATACAAAGCAAAAAGGGGGCGTAGGGTAGTATAGTATATTTTATTCAGTATTAAATTCATGAATTCAAAAAAAATATATATGTGTACAGAATTTAGTGTCTGTCAGAACCAGTTTGGTGCAGGTTAATCACCGGTTCCTCAATCGTATAACCCGGCAATACAGATTACCTAGTCCAGCCTGTAGAATCAGTGCAGATATACCATTCCTGTCTCCTCCCAACCAGTTCCTGTGATGTCACCAGCGGTACCATTGTGGGACATCTTATAGGGTGGGGTAAGGGTTAACGGTTTGGAAAAGTCAACATACTTTTAAACAATGTGACAATAACGATTGGTATAATACTAAAATGACTACTTACCGTATAACAGATAAGAACTTTTTCCGAAGGTAGAAATGACCGTCCACTGCAATATCCGAATGGGCTAAACAGCTACACTACCAAATTATGCCATTTACCATAGACAGAGTGAAAATGGCGGTTTCAAAGCGGCCTTACACGTACCCCACGCCTGTATTCAATTACACCAGCACTAGATAGCCGCTTCTAAGTGGCTGATTGGGAATTCACCTGAAGATGATAGATGCTTCTGCATTGACCAAACATATATTATAGGATTTTGTGGGCGCATATTAAAAATAATGTTTTTTACTACTTTCATTCGTACGTGTGAAGGAAGATTATATCTGTATTATATCAATCCTAACAAATTTGTTTTTCGCTATCAAAACAAATGATAAAATTATTTTCTTGTGCTGAAGACCTGGCCGTGTGTATACATCATGTTTATATGCTACAGATGCGGAGTTGGAGTTGATATGTGTAACTGGTTTTTGAGCATTAATGCTGTTTGTATGGGGGTCTATTTTTCGTATAGAAATTACGCCCAATATGTGACCATCCTAGCATCAGGCCCGATGTTCGCAGCCATTCTTAGAGTGCAGCTCCTAGGAAGCGATGACATGCACAGGTGTCTTCTGACATTGATGGGGGCTCACACTGATTGTACAGTTCTGTATCTAGATGTTACCTGATCAGACTGGGCCTCCTAGGAGTAGTGTAATAAAGTCACTTTATGATGTTGGTGTAAGAGTTGGGAGGTGTTTTACATTCATTGCCTTGGACCCCTGAGATCATGCTCAGTCCATTCAGTTTGGAGCAGAGCGGGAGGGAGGGAGGGGTGACTTTCTGTGTTATCAGCCCAATCATCCTGCAGCACAGTCTATAGAGTAAATGTTTTATATACTGTACTGGTAAAAGCTGCGTCAAACAAGCTATTAAATCTCTGGCACATTCCTGCCATTAACCCCTGATCGTCTGGTCCTTCTTCTGTGACCTTCAGCAGACTGACAATACATTATGTACATGGGATGGGGGACTAGTAGCCCCAATAAATGTTATGTATTGTGTGTTATTTGCTTTGACGTGAGGAATTATGTGACAATTGATGTTTTTGTTTAGATGACAAGTGCAGAAGACAGAACCAAGGGAGTAGTATATCACCTATTGTACCTTTCATTGTTTGCTAGGTACGCTCTCTATGGCGTGATAATGAAGTGGTCATGGTAATGAACAGATCAGGAACCCTGAGATCACTAACACTTCTGTCCATTATACCAGCATAGTAAAACAATACACAGAAACAAATGTCCAATCAAGTTTATTTGAATAAAACGTGGCGCAAACCCTCATTCACCACTTTAATATAAATAAAATCTTATTTGTTCCTCTGTCTTTCTAATCCAGTTGGAGAACCTCCGCCATAAAACCTGAGGCAATTTGTCACTATGAGCATCTGTCACTAAATGACTGTGACCTGGAGTGACAGATCCCATTAGCCGCTCAACCGATCTCAAGGGTCTTCCCACTCACGCCACCTGTGATTGGCTAGTGACTAAGGGACGTCCTGCCCAATCAGGGTCACAGGGCTGCCAAGAGGAGTCTCAGGTCCCAGTATAGCCGCTTCTTGGGGTGGGCTCCCCCTGGGCTGGCATCCACTGACCCCCACACCTGAGGGTGCAGTCACGGTTTAGGAAAGGTGTGACTGCATGTACCAATAAGAAGCTATGATTATGCACAGTTACTTTACCCCACCCATTATTATGCTCAGCCGTGGGTGAGTCCCCTGTACGCAACTTTCAGCTCCTTTGTTCACGGTCATTCAGCGACGGGTACTCCCAGCGAGACAGCTTTTATGGGGAGTTGCTCACATTAGATTACAGCGTAGAAAGAAAAGGGAATTATATTTTAAAATATGTATTCTGTGTTTTTTGTTTCGCTTTTTTCTATTGTAGAATTACATGTTCCAGCATGCACTGGTATCCAATGGCTGGAACGGCATGCTGGTGCTTGCTGTTCACTACGTCATTCCAGTGAATGTCTGCAATGCATGCTGGGACAGTTCTGCAATAGGTTCTGTTAACATACAAGGCCATAAATAAAACCGCACCAACATACTTCTCTTCCCTTGTCTCACATCTTCCACCCTGACCCCTCTGCTCTTCACAAGATCTGCGTCTCTCATTCACATTCGGCACCTACACCAATTCCCGGCTATAGGACTTTTCTCAGGCTTCTCCCATTCTCTGGAATTCCCTCCCATATACAATAATACGTTCCCCAGCTCCAAGCCTTCCCTGAGAACCCCCCTCAACAGCAAGCTTAGCACATTCCTAAACCACCACTTCCCCAGACTATTCTACCCTATTTCCCCTCACTAAACAGTTCACTCAAACTTACATTCATTTCATGTATGGGTAAAGTGACAAACACCAACATCTCCAGCAATAGAGCCCCTTACTCCTGTGTGAGAATCCTGCCCTGAGATACATGTGAAATGGACGATGGTAATATCGGTGATGGACCATAGAACCAGGGACTTCCCAACTTAGATTCCGTGGGCCGGTGTTGTGTATGGTCTCAGCCACACTGTACAGGACAGGTCACAGACCTACAATAACTAACTTGCAGCTCTTAGGGCAGCAGTTCCCAAAGTGTGCGGCGCGGCTCCCTGGGGTGCCGCGGCGCTGTCACAGGGGTGCCGCGATCGCCCTTGCAATAAAAAGAAGAAAAAAAACTTACCAATCATCCAGCACCGGATCCTCCTCCTCACTGACTGCCGGGCGTGACGTCATCACGTTCGTCGGCCTCAGTGAGGAGCAGCAGCAGAGAGGACATCAGGAAAGAAAGGAAGTGAAGGTTGACACAGAGACACGCTGAAAGGGGGGACAGAGAGACACGCTGAAAGGGGGGACAGAGAGACGCTGAAGGAGGGGGACAGAGAGAGAAGCTGAAGGAGGGGGACAGAGAGAGACGCTGAAGGAGGGGGACAGAGAGAGACGCTGAAGGAGGGGGACAGAGAGAGACGCTGAAGGAGGGGGACAGAGAGACACGCTGAAAGGGGGGGCAGAGAGACACGCTGAAAGGGGGGACAGAGAGACGCTGAAGGAGGGGGACAGAGAGAGAAGCTGAAGGAGGGGGACAGAGAGAGAAGCTGAAGGAGGGGGACAGAGAGAGACGCTGAAGGAGGGAGACAGAGAGAGACGCTGAAGGAGGGGGACAGAGAGAGATGCTGAAGGAGAGGGACAGGGTGTGAGATGGCGAAAAGGGGGGCAGAGTAATATGGTGAAGGGGTGCAGTGATATGATGAAGGGGCACAATGTGATGGTGAAGGGGCCTAAATACATCTTACGTCATTTTGACACAACTACTTAAAAAAACGAGACTACCCGGTAATTATTTTGGCTTAGGGTTGCCTTGGAAAGATTATGGTGACCCTAAGGGGGCCTCGAACTGAGAAAGTTTGGGAACCACTGTTTTAGGGTGATATGCTGACACCTTGTGGTCATTCTGTTAACTGCACATGATTGGTTATATTATAGTTATATTTATATTCGTTATCTTTTCAAAAACCACCTAATTTGGTTGCAAAATTTCATGTTTGGAATTTGGCCTCGTGTTTTTCCCCTATAATTTTTATTCTTCCTTATTATACTCCATCCGTACCACAGAGCAGAATAAAGCGACACAGCTGTCGTCCCAGAACTATTTATAGAATATAAATTCCCGCTGAATGACGAAGTGGAAGATTGTATCGCTGGTACATCGCACCTTCTGTTTCACTGCTATATACAATTTACTCAACATTTTGCTGAAATTTTGCTCAACTGTAGTTATATTGATGATTCACATATCTACCCACTGTGATAACTTCATATTTTATTACTTTTATGTGCTGCACCCAAATCCCATGTTCTACCAGACACCCCCAAACTCACACTCTGGCCACAGTTTATCAGAGTTGAACTACCCACAAGAAAATATAGGTGCCTGCCTGAAGGTGTTGAACGCGATTTCCCCATTGACACTGAGATGCTGATTCTCCTTCTGGGGAGATTGGTTTACCAGTGAATGTTCCTGGCTCTGTGGAAGTGTAATAACTTTTTATACCAGTTGAGGGGTTAATGAGTTCATTATTGTACCTGTATGCAAGCCAACATGGTTACTACCAGAGTTAGAGTCTCTTTGCATGGTGGATTAGTAACATAGTAACATAGTTGATGAGGTTGAAAAAAGACACCAGTCCATCAAGTTCAACCTATTTTGGATCTCCTGCGATCCTGCACTTATATTTGAAATTAATCCAGAGTAAGCAACCAACAATCTCTTTAAATTTTGAAAATCCCCCCAGACTCAATATTGCAATCCAATTTTTACCCTATATCCACTACTATCCTTTATTTTAAATTAACGGTTGTATCCCTGGATACACCTTTCCGCTAAAAATTTGTCTAACCCTTTCTTAAACATTGTCGCCAGGTCCTTTCTTACGTAGTGTGTTAGAGCTGAGCGACTAACCTCACACCCTCCCACTGCAGCTAATCAGTCACTCTCTCACTCTCTCACTGAGACTATTATTGCGCCCTCACAAACTTCCCCTTGGAAAACCTGACTCGCATGGCGGGCTTACGTAGAACAATATCTGTGGTTCATGCTAACCCTGTTACCACAGTTGTCACTGGAGGGTCTAAATCCTCTTAGAGCTAACTGGGATATTAACCTAGGAGCTCTTTCTGATGAGGATTGGAATATTTTGACTAGTAGCACTAGAGAAGCCACCTCATGGTGCATTTTTATATTTTCCATAGAGTATATTTTATTACCACTAGACTACATAAATTGGGACGTCGTAAAAATTCCTATTTTTCCAAGTGCAATGCTCCCTCAGGTATCCTTTTGGCTTATGATTTGGGGGTGTCCTGTGGTGTATACCTTCTGGAACGCAGTGTGTGCTTTGTGTCCACGAGTTTGTCACTTTTGTCTCACATTAGAGAAATACTTTATATATTTAAACACGATCTTACTATTCAGTTTAACCTCACTTGCTAAGGGTATCATAGCACAGGAATGGGTGGCACCTGAGCCTCCTGCTGTTCCAAACTGGACTGCTCTGGTGAATGGTGTGTGAAAACATGAAAGATTTGTGTACGAGACTAGAGAGGCTCTCTGTAAGTATCATAAGATTTGGCATCCCTGGTATAAATTACAATTTGTTAACCATCCTAATCGTCTTGAGGAGGATGGGGAGGGTGAGATGGGAGCCAGTTATGATGATAACTTCAATGATTCTTCACACTATTCTTGTTGGGTATGTCAGCCCTGCAGGGCACTATAATACTGATATTCAATCTTTCTGTGATGTCACTGCTGATTATTATTATTAATAATTTTTATTTATAAGGCGCCACAAAGTATCCGTAGCGCCGTACAAGACAAACAATGGCACAGCACAAGGTGAAACAGCATAATACAAGCAACAGTAAGCACTATAACTCTGGGGCTCAGGCTCAGCTAACGAGAGGGAGGGGAAAAGTCAATACAGGCTGGTAACTTTGGCCCAAGAGGGTGGGCACGGATGACAGGTTAAGAGCCACTGAGGGGAGCAGAGAGAAGCAAGAGGAGACAGAGGGGAGAAGGACCAAGAGGAGGAGAGCTGAGTAGCTGGAGAGCACAGTTAAAAGTGATCGAGACAGGAGGTAGGAGAGCACTGCTCAAAGGAGCGTACAATCTAAAGGGAGGGGAAGACAGACAGACACAAGGATGAGACGGGAGAAACGGAGACAGAGTCGAGGAAGGGGAAGAAGGGATGAGAGAAAGAGAGGTAGCCGACCGGTGGGAGTTTAGGCATGAGACTGGAAGGCTTTTAAGAAAAGGTGTGTTTTTAATGTTCGTTTGAAAGAGGACAGATTAGGGGAAGTTCTGATGGAGCGGGGGAGCTTGTTCCAATGGAGGGGAGCGGCGCTGGAGAAGTCTTGGATACGTGCATGAGAAAAGGTAATCAGAGGGGAATAGAGGCGACGATCGTTGGACGATCGCAGTGGGTGGGATAGAGTATAAATAGAACTAAGGTTAGAGATGTAGGGAGCAGTGGAGTTGGCGAGGGCCTTGTAAGTCAGAGTAAGGAGCTTGAAAAGGATTCTGTAGGGGAAGGGGAGCCAGTGAAGGGCTTGGTAGAGAGGGGAGACAGAAGTGGAACGGCGAGAGAGGAAAATAAGCCTAGCAGCGGCGTTAAGTACAGATCGAAGAGGAGTGAGATGAGAGAGGGGGAGGCCGATAAGGAGAAGGTTGCAGTAGTCCAAGCGGGAGATAATCAGAGCGTGGACGAGAGATTTGGTGATATCCTGAGAGAATAAGGGCCGAATGCGGGCAATTTTGCGAAGCTGGAAGCAGCAGGATTTGGCGAGAGAGTAAATGTGAGGGGCAAAGGAGAGAGAGGAGTTGAGGATGACACCTAGGCAGCGAAGTGGGGGAACAGGGGAGATAGAGGAATTGTCAACAGTGATAGAGAGGTCAGAGGGGAAGGAGGTACGAGAGGGAGGAAAGACAATGAGTTCAGCTTTAGCAAGATTGAGTTTAAGAAATCTAGAGAACATCCAGGAGGAGATGGCAGAGAGGCATGCGGATATACTGGAGAGAAGGGAGAGAGAGATCAGGAGAGGAAAGGTAGAGTTGAGTGTCATCAGCATAAATGTGGTACTTGAGGCCGAAGGAGCTGATGAGTTCACCCAGAGAAGATTACTATTAAATTACAAATCTGTTGAGTTTATAGAGATATATATGGAATTTTACCTTTTCAAAGCAGGTGACTTTTACCTGCTTATAACTTTTATGTCCTGTTACATAACAAAGTTCTCACGGCCTGATTATGTCTTAGTCAGATAAGCTATGTTTAGTTAGATTTAAAATGTATGTGTTATATGTTTCTAAAATAAACAAAAATACTTTATTGAGAAAAAAAGAGTAACTTCACATCCTCCCAGAGACTAACCCCACAACCTCCCACTCAGATTAACCTCACACCCTTCCACTGAGACTAACCTTACATGCTCCCACTGAGAATAATCTGACACCCTTCCACTGAGACTAACCTCACCACCTCCCACTGAGACTAACCTTACATGCTCCCACTGCGACTAATCCCACACCCTCCCACTGCGACTAACCCCACAACCTCACACTGAGATTAACCTCACATCTTTCCACTCAGATTAACCTCACACCCTTCCACTGAGACTAACCTTACATGCTCCCACTGAGAATAATCTGACACCCTCCCACTGAGACTAACCTCACACCCTTCCACTGAGACTAACCTCACACCCTTCCACTGAGACTAACCTCACCACCTCCCACTGAGACTAACCTTACATGCTCCCACTGCGACTAATCCCACACCCTTCCACTGGGACTAACCTCACACCCTCATCACAAATTATAATGGCGTATGTGTTGCACGATGGCACTGGCTCCCAGATTCCCAGCGCAAATAGCTGTATCTTTTACTAAAATATTCAGATTCTATGGATACTCTACAAATTTTACATACTATAAACATAAATATTACACAGGGGGGTCAGTTGTTGTGCAGAGAGAGATATTGTATTGCTCAACTTTTTTTCATATCACATATATGGGTCTGTTTTTTAAAAAGTGGTTATATTGCTGTTTTCGAAAACCACTTATCGCAGCAATAGTAAACCTGCTACTGCCACGATTTACCGGGAGAACATTGCCTAGTCCTACTCAGCTGCCTGGAGATGCTGGCTGACAGTGGTAAAGCTTGGTAGATTTGAGCATGTTTGAATCGGCAAGCTGGGTAGAGCTGGATACCCTGAAAGCCTGACTTGGGCTTTCAGTTCCATTTGTAAAAAAAATACATAAAAATTATTTAATGTGGAGGTTTTCCCATGTGACAAAAGAGAAACCAGTGTATCATTTTGAAGACAGCGAGGGGGGGGGGCTAATGCCAGCGATAGTCTCTGATAGATAGGATGAAGCCCTACCTCCAAAACACTAGTATTCCTTGTCCAGAGGATGATTACTGGTACCCATCAACCCCAGGTAACTCACACTTCTCTACGCCACTGGAATGGCTAACGGCTACTATCATGAGCTTGTAGAACAAGATGTAGAGGACTTCACCCATAGCAGCTGCTTTTCCCATAGAGCTTGTTGCGCTTACAGGTGTTCAGATGCCCCCAGGTCTTACACTCAGCGTAGTACAAGCTTATGATTGTAGCGCAGCACGGGTTAGGGAAGCGTGGTCAGGAACAGGCCGTGTTCTAGGGTCCGAAGCAGGTAACGTGGTAAGGTACAGGCAAGAGATCAGGGCTGGCAGCAATCAAATAGACTCCAGATAACAAAGCAGAGGTCAGGGCAACAAGTAAACAATCAAAAATCCAGGAAACAAGCAGAGGGTAATGCACAGAGAATCAATCCAAAGTTTTCAGCAAACAAACAGGAGCAGGCACACTTAACAGGAACTGGACGCTATAACCGGCAGGGAGACTAAGCCATCCCTGCCTTAAATACATAGATGAATCCTTGCTGGTAAATCAACCTCAGGAGGCTGCTAATAATTTTGTTATTAAATAAACCTCCCCCTTCATGCTGGGACAAGGCGGATAGTGACATAGCGTCCCGACCGTTGCTCTAGCAACGGCTGGGATGAAACCGGAAGTGACGTCCCGGTCGTCATAGCGATGGCGAGGCGCAGCCAGCGGAACAGAACGAGTCGCAGTGGTTAGGGCACTGCCACGGCTCGTAACAGTACCCCCCTTCAGGAGGGGTTGAGGCACCCCGACATCCAGGTTTAACAGGAAATTTTCTTAAGAACTCCTTGAGGAGTTTGTCAGCATGAAGGTGCCTCCAGGGAACCCAGGATCGTTCTTCTGGGCCGTAGCCTTTCCAATGTAAAAGGAAATGGAACTGCCCTTGAACTTTCTTTGAATCAAGAATTTTTTCCACAATGAATTCATGATCCCCATTCACATTGAGTGGCCGTGGTGTGTGTGCTCTATGCCAATTGATCTTACTGGAGGGGACAACAGGTTTTAAGAGAGAACAATAGAATGTGTTTAGAATTTGTAAAGATGAAGACAGTTTGAGTCTGAATGCCATGGGGTTATTTTTTTTGATAATTGTAAAAGGTCCAATGAATCTGGGTCCTAGTTTCTTACAAGGCTGCTGGAGTTTGATGTTCTGGGGGGAAAGCCAAACTTTATCGCCGACTTTGAAAAGGCAAACTCTATGATGGTGATCTGATTTGAATCTGAAAGATTCCTGACATAGCGCAGAGTGCACTTTCTTCCAGATAGATCTGAGTCGTGAAGCAGTAGAAGGAATTCCAGAAAAGACAGGAGTAACAATAGAAGAGAAAGTTTGCTGTTTGATGGAACCCGACAGTGCAGAAAAATGGAGACATGCGGGTTGAGGAGTGACAAGAATTATTATAATGAACTCGGCCCATGGCAGTAAAGAGGACCAATTATCATGATATTTGGATACATACAAGCACAAAAACTGTTCCAAGGACTGGTTTATTCTTTCCGTTTGACCAATGGACTGCGGATTGTGAGTGGATGACAGGCTAATCTTTATTCCCAGTAGACTGCAGAAGGATCTCCAAAAGAGAGTGACAAACTGGGACCCCCGGTCAGAGACAATGCCCTCAGGGAGACTGTGTAAACAAAAACTATGTTGAATAAACCATGCGGCCAGAGTTAGAGCATCAGGTAATTTAGATAATGGTACAAAGCCATCTTACTGAAGCTATCCACGACCACCCAGATGGTGTTTCCATGGTTTAACTGGAATAGGAAAAGGTATTAACTGATCCGAAGGATGACTTCTGGAAGATTTGCTCCTGGCAAGAAAGAACATATCTCTTGACATCAGAAGACAAAGTGGGCCACCAAACCCAACGTGAGAGAGCTTTGATGGTCTTAGATATACCTGGGTGCCCTGCAAGTTTGTTGTTATGGCATTCAGCAAATACCGCTTTCATGAGATGAACAGGAACAAATAACCTGCCTGTAGAAGTTTGGGAAGTAGCAATCCTCTGAAATTGGAGTAGCATTACTCCAAAGTCTTGAGTTAAAGCAGCGTGGATTAATGTGGACAGAATGATGGTTTGAGGATCAGGAGGCTGATCATAGCAAGACATGAAGCTCTGAGACAATGCATCAGCTCTGATGTTTTTTTAACCTGGCCGAAAGGTGATTAAAAACTTGAAAATAGTAAAAAAGAGGGTCCATCGGGCATGCCTAGGATTCAAGGTCTTGGCGGCCTGAAGTACTGAATGTTTTTATGATCCGTGAAAATGGTGATTTGATGGGTAGCTCCTTCCAATCAGTGTCACCACTCTTCCAGAGCCCATTTGATGGCTAATAATTCTCGGTTGCCCACATCATAATTAATCTCTGCAGTTGAGAATTTTCGGGAGAAATATGCACAAGGATGCAGCCTTTGGTTCCGAGGATCCCTCTGAGAGAGAATAGCACCAGCCCCCACGTCTGAAGCATCCACTTCAACTATATACGGAAGTTCTGGGTTTGAATGCCTGAGGACTGAGGCAGATGTAAAGGCATCCTTAAGGGTTGAAAAAAATGCTATGGGTGCCACGACCAATTAACTGTATTGGCACCTTTAACGTAACAACAGTAGTAGATGCCACTAGCACTGAGAAGGAACGGATGAACCTCTGAAAATAATTGGCAAAGCCAAGATATCTCTGAGTAGCTAATTAGTAGCAAATTAGTAGGAAGCACCCAATGCTGAACTGCTCACACCTTCTTGAGATACATTGAGAACCCACTGGGAGAGATGACATAATCTAAGAAGGTAATACGGGTAACCTCAAATTCACATTTTTCGAGTTTAGCATACAGGTGGTGCTGACGTAGTTTAAGGAGCACCAAAGATTGTGAATAGATTAAGATATTGTCCAGGTAAACTACAACAAATATGCCCAAGAATTCCCGTAGAACATAATTATTTAAATCTTGAAACATTGCAGGATCGTTGCCAAGGCCAATGGCATTACCAATTGCTTTTAATGATCTGAGTGAGTATTAAGGGCTGTTTTCCAGTCATCTCCTTCTCTTATCGGAATCAGGTTGTAGATGCCTCAGAGGTCAATTTTAGAGAAGATAGTGGCCAATTTCAGTTAATTGAAGAGTGTAGAGATGAGAGGAAGCGGGTGTCACGAGTCGCCACGGGCACCGCCGCGACTCTCCTCCTCTTGGTTCTGACAGCTGGGACTCGTAGGAGAAAGACTGAACACCCAGGACTGAGGGTCTCCTTGGAGCAGAGAGATTATGATGCCGACTCTTTGCTGCTCAGAACCTGTAGAATGTGGTCTTGCAACTCTCTCTAAAGTTACGGAATAAGACTATCACCAGAGAAATGGTCGGGTAAATTCAATTTGGGCTCCACTGCAGGGCCTGAAGAAGCTTGGTGGGCTTGCGAGGTTTCTTCTTGTGCAGACAACCGATGCGACAGACCTTGGACCATCTCAGATAAGGTTTGAATCTGACTAGCCAGAGCCTGGGCGGGAGAAGGATTCGTCCCACATTCATCCGTGGAACCGAGTTCTTCCAACTTCTTCACTGGCTGGTCATAAAGTTATGACTAATGGCTACTATCATGAGCTTGTAGAACAAGATGTAGAGATCTTAACCTATAGCAGCCACCTTTCCCGTAGAGCTTGTTACTCTCACAGGTACTCAGATGCCCCTATGATGATTAGGGAAGTGTGGTCAGAAGCAGGCCGTGGTCTAGGGTCCGAAGCAGGTAACGTGGTAAGGTACAGGCAAGAGGTCAGGGCTGGTAGCAATTAAAGAGGGTCCAGATAACAAAGCAGAGGTCAGGGCAACAAGCAATCTAAAATCCACAAAACAAGCAGAGGGTCATGCACAGAGAATCAATCTAAAGTTTTCAGCAAACAAACAGGAGCAGGCAAGCTAACAGGAACTGGACGCTCTAACTGGCAGAGAGGCCAAGCCTGCCTGCCTTAAATACATAGATCAGCCAATAGGGAGTCAGGAATCCTTGCTGGTAAATCAGCCTCAGGAGGCTGCTAATAAATTGTAATTAAATAAACCTGTTTGCGCACACGCCCAGAGCCCTATTAATGCCGGGATACGGCGGAGAGTGGCAGAGCGTCTCGGCCGTTGCCCTAGCAACAACCAGGACAAAACCGTAAGTGATGGTTATAGCGACAGCTGGGATGCAGCCAGAGGAACGGAGTGAGCCGCAGCTGCTAGGGCACCGCGTGGCTCGTAACAGCCACATCGCCAATGTTACAATTTCATAACACCATTATTTGCAGCTATGTCTCTTTCTGTTAATTCTGCCAAATAGACAAAGGAATTGGATGAATTTCTTGTGAAATAAGTGACAAAATGTCTGTATGCCATATTTGTTTTTCCCTGGGATGAGCTGACAGAACAGGTTTTCTGAAAGGAATTGTCACCGTGCACAGAAAATAGGGAACACATTTATTTCTAACAATGACACATAAATACATTGATTCAACATACAATAAACCTTAAAGGGTGACTATAGTACACAGAGGGTGACTATAGTACACAGAGGGTGACTGTTGGATGTATCTGTATTTCAAACTTGTCAACTGCACAATAACCTCTTTACTGCATGTTAGCATTCTTACATCTGTTCTTATTGTTGGGGTTTGTAAGTAACTCTTTATTGAAGAGAAATGATTAAGATGAATACGCTATAATCCAGTTCAGTAATGGAAATTGCAGTGTGACATGGTTCCCCAATACAGTTTTCATTGTGACGCTCAGCAGCAAAGTGTAAAATGTTAGCAATTATGGTTAATTCCAGCCTGACTATAAAGGACTCAGAATAAGATATTCAACATAGTACATTACTGATTTTTGCATTTGTTACAGACTTTATATAATTTCTGCTGGGGGTTTACATTTTATCATCTGTAGGTGCCTTATAGTAAGTGGTCACTAGAGGGCGAGCTGGTGCTGTACAATCGTACAATCCACTGTGAGTTAGAAGAGACTTTATTTTTATTCTGGGCTATAAAATGAAAACTTTGGATGAATAGAATATAAGCCCCGTCTGAAAACGGCCCAGGTAACATCATCATCGTCATTTATTTATATAGCAAAAAGAAGAGAAGGCCCTGCTTGCAAGCTTACAATCTATGGGACAGACCCTTGAGGGTCTGATATCCCCACATTCACTGTGAATCTCACAGGACCATCGTGGCTGGTCAGATACCTCCATAGAGTGCTCCAGACAACGTAGGAGGTTTGAAGACCTGGTATCTGAGTTTCAGTTTGGTTAGGAACATTACCATTCACTGGGGATGACCATAGGTTTATCATGTCTCATCACTAGGAAGCTACCTGACATCGGCTGCTGAATATACACATGGATTTAGGAGTATGCCCCCTGGGAGTTTTGTCCATTTCACGTGGAGGGGAGGGGGGTGTAGATATATCTGGCTGTTCCTTTAGAGAGATGTCGGCAGGCCAGGTGTGTTTTCTCAGTGAATGGAACTAGTACATGCTCATTGCTCTTCGGGGGCTGACTTAGCAAACAGAGGAGCTCTCAAGATAAGAAGATATATTTAGTGATGGACTCTGCAGGAAGCGCCTCAGTTTCTCAGCCAGCATATCAAGCCGAGTGGCATCTGCATATTTTAGTAGGTTTGCTCGTTTGATGAAGTAATGACGTAAGAACCTTTGTCTGGAGCATTTCAGAAGCCTGCGAACTAGACGTAGGAAACAGGTCCCAAAATCCAACCATGACTTTATGGAAGGGTTCCGTTCACACTCCCAGAGGAGAACCATCTGTCAGGAGTAGAAAAGAGATGTCATGGAACAGAAGCAACTTTAATATACTGGTCTTTAAGGTGACACAGGCAGGAGAGAGCTACAAAGACAGGAGGAAGCTATGAGACATGGAGTATGTCCCTCCCACTACACTGCAGGGTGACACGGACACAATGGAGTTAAGAGACAGGGAGTCTGTTCATCCCATTGCAGGGTGACACAGACAGGAGGAAGCTATGAGACATGGAGTCTAATAGCTCCATGTCCCTCCCATTGCTTTGGTTACTCAATGGCAAAGAAGAAATCCATTTGCACCCCTGACTCGGAGAACATGGATTCAATTTCTCTGAACTAACACAGACCTGAAGATGCTGAAATGTGATGACAGGACGAGTTCCTGGGCACCACACATCTTCCTTCAACTGCCGGATAACACGTAAACATTTCATGCGACAGCCTCCGTCCTCATCTATTCCCTCCAGCAGGAGGCGCTCTGCACGCAGGAAAGACAACTGCCAGTGGTAATTTTTTTGAGCAATAAGATCGAAACCAAATGACTGAGAGATACAAATAGAGAAATTGTTAGTGAGGGGATATTCTTTAAACCAGCTGAAGAAAGCTCATATTCTGAAGTATTATTGTACCATATGCGTAACATATGTTAGAAACAAACTTCCAGAAAACATTAAAACCAGGTCTGAGTGCAAACTACTAATTTGTAAACTATGATGTCAGTTTGAATTTAAAGACAGATGGTGACAGTTTTGGTGCAGAGATGGGGTTCCATAGGAGAGAATCTGTAAGAGAGAGGTTTAAGGTGAGAAACAGATGAGGTAGTTCCAGAGGTAAGGAGCAGAAAGAGAGAAAGGATACAGATTAGTAGTCAGAATGGATCCTGATCTGATAGAGGGTGGAGTTCCAGAGAGAAGGAGCAGAAAGAAATAAAGCTTCTAGATCTGGTAGAGGGACAGATTTACAGAGGTAAGAAACAGAGAGGCTAAGGTTTCAGACATGGCAGATGGATAGAGCTTCAGGGCTAAGAAGCCGTTAGAATGCAAGGTTTAGGTCTGGTAGAAGGATGGAGTTACAGAGATAAGGAGCAGTCAGAGAGAAAGGTTCAGATCTGGTTGAGGAATTGCGTTAAAGAGGTAAGGAAAATCAGTGATGAAAGGTTCCCTATCTGGTAGAAGAATGGAGTTTCAGAGATAAGGAGCTGAGAGAGAGAGAGAGAAAGAGTCATATCTGGTAGAGTGATGGAGTTACAGAGATAATGAGCATGTGGATTGTGGGCTTCTCTATGTGGGAGACTGTGTGTATGCACTTCAAATATGAGTTCCTCCACATAGTAAACCTAGAAAGAAAGTGATACTTAGCTGTCCGTAGCCATGAATTACTGCTTGTAGGTGGATGTTGTAGCATTGTACCGGACTCCTTATATGGTGGATGGTAGCATACAGCCAGGGTCCATAGATGGTGGATTAGGGATAGTGGTGGAAAGATGCAGTTTGAGACATGAAGGCTGTGGTACAAAACCCCCACAACAACCACATACAAGCAGGGCTCCATGGCCATGGAAACCAGAGGGAACGTGATAGATTTTTCCAAGGTGCCAATATAAAGTGGGAAAAAAAGGGATGAGTCAAAAGTAATCTCTAGGGAACCAGTCCATCAGTGATCGTCAGGTCAGGTATTGGATATTGGGCCAGGTTTTTTAATGAAAAGAACACAAGTTTTGTGTTGTTGGAGATGGACCATCTAGGAGTAGATTGCCAGAAGACAATACAACATATCTGAATGGTCCATGTTTCTGCCAACAGCAGCATGAAGAGAGGACAAATCACCGTCTCACATAAAACACATACTTGGCATTGACAAGCTTTGAACACAGCCCCTCTCACACTCTCGCTATATTCAACAGTAAAACTTTCCCAGGCTAATGTCACATTAAAAATTGTCCAACAAGTGAGAACCAAGTCTAATGTCCTCATATTTATGTCTAGTCAGATGTCAGGATATTATCTCTGTAATATTGAGCAACAGGGAGCAGATACAACAGTCTGTTCTGCAGCCTCAATTGATACCTTAACACACCGCGCTCTATCCTTGGACGGCCACCGTTGAAAGAAACGTGGCCACCGAGCTTTTCTTGGCCAACATCCAGGAATTTCCACCATCGGTACTAGCTCCACTTCCACCATGTGCACAGACGTCTCCACGTTCACTCTGGTGGTTGTACCTATTGATTCAATCACACTCACCCTGTCTGTTGTGGAAAGAAATCAAATTAAGAGCTGGCCTCACACATGGGAAATTCATCTGCCATTTTGCATATCATACCTAACCGGGAGTAATTTGCGGGAATATGTGGTCCCAGATGCCTGGGAAAGTTTTAAATCTGTCAGAACTTCATTCATTACTTACTAAAAATGTAGTTGACCAGTAACCATGGTGGTTATGTGTGTATAGTTAATAGCCGAACACACTGATGGAACCAAATGGGATCTGGCTATGGAACCTTACTACCAAACAATAGATCTGTCCAATTTGGACATCCACATGTTGGTCTAAGATCAAGACATCATCTAAGATAATAGACACATCATGAATACATGTATAAATGTATACTTATAAAAATACCTTAAAGACAAATAAGCTTCACAATGTAACACAAATATACTTTCTATTGTAGTATCACTTTACACATATATCTAAACACAATAAAAAAAAAAACTTTCATCAGGAAGAGAAAGTATACAGTAGAAGGAAAATAGAGAGTGGAACATGGAGGAAACAGGCTACCTTACCAGACAAGTTGCAAGAGGTGATAGCTCGGTGAAGAAGTCCCTGGAAGACACTCAGCACACGTGCGGGCACAATGTCTCCCTGGATGTTGACATCACTCTCGTGCCACTGGGGGGCACTTTTCTGGAACTGCTCCACTTCCAACCACTGATGCAGTTTCTCTGGCTCCATAACAGGAGTCAGGAGCTGAACACCACTCGGAGTGTAATAACGCCAATGCCGTGAATTCTTTTGTCGAAATCCACTCAGACCATGCAGTGGAACTGTGACCAGAAGCTGAGAAGGAGCCAGAACCTGTGGAGAAAAATATTCAGAGAGTTAATTGGAATTAATAGTGCTTTAATGCTGGTTAGTGAGGAGATACAACGATCACATGTATAAGCATATCAGGGGAGGACAGGAATAAAGAAATAAAATATCCATCTACCTCTCCGTAGAGAAGTATCCTAATGGTCATTGACGACACTGCATGATCTGGAATGCTATGAGAATAAATCAAACCATTCTTCATAACTGAGTGATTTCCTGTACGCTGGTTACTGGTACTCTCCTCACTGTCCGGAATGGTACCCTTATATGCCCAAAAATTGAATTATGCACCAACCACTAAACACCAGATTTTGGAAGAAGGGGTAAAAGTTCTAAACAAGCCACACTATGGCTGAGACAACAATCTAATAGAATATACAAGGTTCCAAATAAATTCTGACAGCAATACACAAAAAAATATGTAATCTCCGTAGTAATTCCAATCCCACACTGATGCAGGAGGAAGCACAGGGTGACTGCATCATACATTGCCCAATTACCGTGCACATAGGAGGAGCACATGGCAGTCAGTTCTGGGGGAAGGCGGAGGACAGAAAATAAGATTTTGTTTTTTAATAATGAATTTGTGAGACTGACACAATGACATTTCTCATTTTGATTAATGTTCTTTGATGTTTCACACCACATTAATTTCCAATAGTTGTCAGTCTGTTTTCTTGTAGGATTCATCATCCGATTGCAGGATTTGGGGAGCCCTGTTGTGAATTTTGGGATAAGGCAAAATGCACAACAGAGTCAATCAATATATCGGTAATTATGGCAGAGACATCTGGGCTAAATCAGAGTAAGAATGAAAGTCTGGTATGAGTGCAGCCAGTAATGAGAAGTATAAAGTTACAGACAAGTGTGTAGGAAGTACAGGGTACAGTGGTACAGACAGTGGGTTCTTCCTGTAGATCACATATATACACTCCTCGTTACCTGTATACAGGGGTGCAGTGACCGCTGCCCTCTTAGCAGCACCATCCAGTGAGCCAGTAAATCTGGCTGGTCCTGGTTCCGCCAGCAGCCACAGAAAAAGAAAGAAGACCCAGAATGATGACAGTGGCAGATAAAGTGCAGGAGCAATGGAGAAAATGTCAGCTCAGTGTCAGTCTGCAGCCACAACAGCTCCGTTAAAGAGCCAGTAAATTCATATTCTGTGTGTTCACCAGAAACCTGAATAAAACTAAACAGTGATCCCTATTGTTAGGAATTCACTTCATTGTCTCTGTGACTATCTCACATATTGCCATGGCACAACTTCATCGGCTTCTATCAAAATGTGAAATGGCCAAAAAACGAGCCTGTTAGCAACATATTACCATACAAATGTTAGACTTTCTCAAAAGTAGATTATGAAAATAGCTATGAGAATACCCCATAAATATTCTATATTAAAAGGGACATTATCACTTTATGTTTTATAAGTACACATAAATTAAATGTTTCATTAGTGGATCTATTAGTAATGCCTGGGCTCCCAGGCATTACTAGATGTCTGCTGCCTGACCCGGGACTCGCACAGTTCCAACATTAAGTACCTTTCAGGGACACTCTGCTGCCGATCCTGTCACACAGGATGTTGTCTGTTTCGAACTACAGTCCTTGGGCCTGATTTATCTTTGAACACAATATAAACGCAACTTTCTCAAGAAACGTTTCCATTTGAATATGGGTATAAGTACGCTCTGGCTATACATTACTCGCCATATGTAGACAGACAAAACACAGTGCAGGATACGTATGTGTATGTGTGCAATATGCAGAATATGGGTATAAGAACACTCTGGCTATACATTACTCGCCATATGTAGACAGACAAAACACAGTGCAGGATACGTATGTGTATGTGCAATATGCAGTCACATCAGAACGCATGCCAAAAAAGAAAAATGTAAAAAACAAATTTATAATATTAATACTAATATTTAATAAACATTTTTTTTTACATTAAATACATAATTCACAATGTCCTTAATGCATACTGTACACAAAATGCATTTATATAGGTTCTCTCGGCACTTACACCTGCTCTGTAGCTGGTGCAAGTGATATGGCTGAAAAACATGCCCCTAATAGAAGCCCAGAGCTTGAATCGGACAACTGTGCCTGCACCCGACCTCAGCACATCCCTACTGTACATTGCCTATGTGAGTCCGCCCCTTCCTGTTCCACTCTTCAAGTCCTAGGCAGTGTGTCATTAAAATTTGAACATGAATTGGATGCAATTGCATACACTGGTGTAAAGTATGTTTCTGAGCATGCGCAGAGCACTTTCATGCAAGATACGACATGCAACAGCACTTCTGAAGATTGATCTGGTCCCTCATGTCCTGTTTCCTCAGTTGGCTTATAACTTTCTATATTTAAATACTTTTCATAAATATTACCTTGTTCTAAGAAATGTCCCTATTTTTCAATAATGACAATAAAGCTCCCCATTTCCTTTCTCTTGGGTGTAATTAGTATCAGGTATTTGTTTATTTTCATTTCTATTGAAGATAACAATGTCTGTTATAGTGAAACTGAGGAACAGGTCTTGATGGGGACTGTCCGAGGTTGGATAAGACAGTGTGGTGTGTGACGGGCTCAGATGCTCCGGCTCAGCAGTGATGTGTTCCCGGAAACTATTGTACAATGTTGGTAACTATGAAAATGGCAGATAAAGCTCAGAGGATTCTGAGCGAAGTACCATCGTAGCATTGTGGCATGTTAGAGTACTCATAGAGGTGCAAGCGAAATTCAGCAATTTTTTAGATACCGTAATACATGAAAATGTGCACAAGGCGCACCTCACACAAGGTGTGACTCCATCAGAACTGAATTACCCCCTAACAGTAGCTGTAAAAATTGTCTTTAGCATGCAGAAAAAAGGTATTTTATTTTGTTGTTTGTCCCATTAGAAGGACATGGATCAGACATGGTCTCTAAGCTGGTGCAAAAATCAAATCCTTTTGTGAAGTGAAAATAAACGAGGGCACCTCCGCACTCCAAGAACAGCCCTAAAATGCACTATTTCCACCGTCATTGCAATAATCTCATCCTGCAATTCCAGCTTATCCATCCGGTGTTCTTACTCCGCCAGAAACCCTACTCTACATTACTCTGCCCAATTTGCTTATACTAAATGTTGCAGTCTTACTCCTGAAGCCTAAATTCCTCAACAGAAATCGAGATGCAAACCGAGACGCATGGTGGTTCCAAAGCTGATTTTGCACTTCACTAATTACCTCAGATAATAAAGCAGCCATGTTTGTTTAAAAAGGAAGCAAACAATCTGAAATAATTATTCTAAAACAAGTAAAGTATTGTGCTCCTTTCTGATGACATTCGTTACTGTTCATGGACATAGCAGCGGGTTCCTGTCTCTCACCTTCAGGTTGTCGCTATGGATCCCAGCGTTGGAGATACTATGAAACCTGGAGTCCCAGAGACTAATCTGTGCGGTCAACTGCACCATGATGCGCTGCACCTCTTCTACCACCTGGGAGACACGACGGTGGCGGTCTGCCCGCTGCGGAGAGATATGGAAATCAGAGTGTGGGGAGAACCGTCCTGTTACAGGATTGATTTATTTGGGGGGATATAATGAGGTACATGCTGGGGAGGAGAGTATGGGGTATGATGTACAACAGTACAGAATAGATTTGGGCTTATGATAATATATTGCATATACCCAGATTTGGGAAGTACACCCACTGCGGATAGATATTTACAAGAACAAATTCTGTCCTTAAACTTGTACTGTGATAAACATGAAGATTAGTAGATATTTGGATTATGTACAGGGTTAGATATTTGGAATAAAGACACGGGGGTAAATGTATCAAGCTCCGGGTTCTTCAACACCCGCAAGTTCGGCGTCTTCAGTGCTTAAATTTAAAGCGGCGCAGCCTTGTAAAGAGAAGTTTCCCTTTACAAGGCAGCGCCGCTTTAAATTTAAGTGCTGAAGACGCCGAACTTGCGGGTGTTGAAGAACCCGGAGCTTGATACATTTACCCCACGGTGTTAGTAGAGATCTGGATGGTAGACACAGGGTTAGTAGATAACTAGATGAGAGGGAAAGTTAGATATGTGGATGATAGGGAGGTTAGTAGACAACTGGAAGATAGGCTAGAGCAGTGGTTCCCAAACTGTGTGCTGAGGCTCCCTGGGGTGCCTCGGCGATCTCACAGGGGTGCCTCGGCGATCTCAGGGGTGCCTCGGCGATCTCACAGGGGTGCCTTGGCGATCTCACAGGGGTGCCTCGGCGATCTCACAGGGGTGCCTCGGCGATCTCAGGGGTGCCTCGGCCAGGGCCAATGGTAAGCAAGGCAGGGGACTAATTGGTAATTATTTTGGCTTAGGATCTACATCATTTTTTGAAGGCACCCCTAAGGGTGCCTTACACTGAGTATGTTTGGGATCCACTGGGTTAGGGGGTTAGTTAATTTCTGGATGATAGAGGGTTGTTAGATAACTGGATGATAGATAGGGAAGGTTTGTATATAACTGGATCATAGACACGTGCTTTAATGGATAACTGGATGAAAGACATGGGGGTTAGTAGATATCTGGATGATAGACCCAGGGGTAAATGTATGAAACTGCGGATTTTGCAAGTTACCGATATTCAGCGACTTTACAGGGTAAGTTTAGAACAGCAGTGTCTTTAAAGGCAAAATACATTTACTGGAGTTAAGTAGATATCTGGATGATAGTCACAGGCTTTAGTGGAAAACTGGATGATAGACAGGGAGGGTTAGTAGATAACTGGAAAATATGGAGGGTTAGGAGATAGATGGTGGATAAGAAAATAGCTGAGTGATATATGGTTGGTTAGTAGATAAACTGGGGTAGAATATCTGGATTATAGACACAGTCGTTTGCTAGTGGATAACTAAAAGGATAGACAGGAATTAGCTGAATGATAAAAAAAAAAAAGGTTAGTGGATAGCTGGATGTTAGATGGAAAGGGTTAAAAGACAGGAGTTAGATGAGGGCTAGTAAAGAGCTTGAATGGATAATAGACGGAGGAGAGCAGAGAGCAGGAGGGCAGACTGGAGTTTAGAAGACTGGGGTAGGATATCTGCATTATAGACACAAGATGGAAGATAGCTAAATGAAAGATGGGTAAGATAGTAGAAGTTTAATAGATGGGGTAGTAGAAAGCTGGATGATTGATGGGTAACTCAGATAGCTGGATGATAAATGGGCAAGTTGTGAATGTTTGATAGATGAGGTAGTAGCTGGACATTAGACAGGGAGGGTTAGTAGAGGTTTACTAAATAGGTAGTAGATAGCTGGTTGATAGACGGGTAAATTAGCAGATGTTTGACAGACGGGGTAGTAGCTGGAAGATAGACAAATTAGCACACAGCTGGGTGGTAGAAATTTAGCAGATAGCTCAGTGATGGACAGGACATTATTAGATAGATGAGAGGTTATAAGATATTTTTGTTGTTAGTAGGGAGGTTAGCAGTTAGCGCCGGTAGATGGGAAAAAAACAATTCAAAATGTTACATTTTCATCCGTCAGTAAAAAGACATAACAAGTAAAAAGACATAACAAGTAAAAAGACATAACAAGTGCTGGCTGAGAATCCTTATTTCTATTACTGCGCCCTCTTGTCCTGCACATGACTTAGGAAATGTTTAGAAACCTGTAAGTAAAATGGCCGTAGTCTATGATACTCCCCAGTGTGCAGAACAATCTACACTCAGAGGCCGCCCACTGCGACCTCCGGCCAACAAGGAGCAAAAGGAGCTTTGTTATCACCTGACTGCGACCACTTCTGATGGGTTAAATTAGCAATAAATCCAGTAAATCCGTTCCCTGATCCTGGAGATATATCACAGTCACTATACACAGACCCACAACCAGACAGAGACAAATGTACCGTATTTAGGAGGAGATTGTGCAGCTCTTCCTCAGTGATCCTCTTCATCTCCACTTCCATCTGTTTGGTAAATCTACACTGTGCTGCAACTGCCCTAAAACTACCCCCCTCCCAGACCCAAACACGGCTAGAGCAGCACCCAGAGCACTTAAAGTAAAGTGCATGAAATCAATGTGAGCAGCTGCCTCTCCCTCCTGTTCCAGCTTGTTGACATTACACTGCCCTTGTCCTCTCCATTCTCTGCCTTCAATTCTTTACTGTAAACAGACTGCTTAAACGGCCACATCACACCCTGAAATATTCTCCCTGCCTCCATCATAGATCTGCAGGGAGATACGGTCTGATGAATGTGCACGATGTATTATATTCTATAGTGCCACATACAGTCCTATCCCTACTCTCCCAGACATGTGATTAGGGGACACTGACCAGCAAGTACATTAGATGGTCAGCACTACAAGGCCTCCACCTAGGACTTGAGGCACCTAAGTTTTGCAAACTTATGGTGAAATTTCACAGGCACCAAGTTGTTCGGTGAAACAGGTCACGACACACAGGTGCAACGTTCCAGTGGTACAATTTTTCAGTTCTGCATTTCACAGAATTCCAAGCTTATGGGGGGAATTCAATTACCAGTGAAGTCTCGCACAATGGGGCCTATTTATCAAAGGTTTTCCCCCTGTAAAATCCCCGAAAACAACACTTTTTTAGATTAAACACTAATTTGCTATTTATGATAGTAGCATCGCAGCCGATATCATAGATATCTGCTGTTTTGCATCTCCTATTGTTTTTACTGAGCACTCCCCATAACAATGTATTACCGGGGGTGCTCAGTAACGCTATTTAACAATGAATGTAATTAACTTTTCAAACATGATAATGTACTTCAGCTGAAGCTGTCGTATCTTATCATTAATGAAAAGTTTCAGTGCTGTCAGCTCTGCTCCGAAGAGCAGAGCTGGACAGCGCATGTGTGGAGGGATCACATGATCCCTCCCTGTCACTCACTGATCACATGATCCCTCCCTGTCACTGATCACATGATCCCTCCCTGTCACTCACTGATCACATGATCCCTCCCTGTCACTCACCGCTCTCTCTCTGCAACTATAGTTGCAGAGCGAGAGCAGAGATGTCGGTGCGCATGCCCGAGGGTTTCACTCAGCGCATGCGCACTGGAGTCAGAAGCGGAGCCCCGTTCATCGCTTGCTGCTTCGGGAACAAAGATTGAGTGCTCAGTATGTTTTCCACTTCACAGGAACAGCAGTTTTTCGGAACTACTGTTCCTCTGTTGCTTTTTTAATAAATATGAGAAATAGTTCAATCCTTATCAATGCGATAAGAATTGAAAACTATTTTTCATATTTTGCGAGATTTGATAAATGTGCCCCAATGTACGTTTCCAGGTATCACGGTATTGCTGCTTAATGGGGTGTGGGCAATAATCACTGATGTCTTAGTACCCTAATATCCTGCAGAGTCTCATCACACAAGGCTCTGACGGAACTTTGCTGTTTATTTACTTTCCCCTATAGATAGAGCTGGAATGACACCATTCTGCTCCGAGATGTGGTGGTTGGTGAGTACGAAGACATCCGATTATGTGATTGAGTGATGCTGCATGGGACGCTTGACCTGTTTCTCAAGCCCATGCTCCAGTACACAGGCCTACGTCACATGGGTGCTGCTCATCACTTATACTGATGTCTTGTCAATAGCATTTCTATGTTTATACTCTGATATGACGGATTGTAATGCAGACAATTAGCAGTATTTCTCCCTTACATCTTCTCCTACGTTCGGACATGCCCCTGTCATGCTGCCATGCCGGGAGGTGCGGTATACGTTTCCCAGGCTCTTGTCTGGATAACAGAATGTGTGGCTCACAGCTGATATAACTGAGAGGGGTCAGATTGGGGTGCAGTAGTTAGGTTGGCACCAGGGTGAGAGCCAATCTCTACCCTACTCCATGTTTCTTCTATCACAAACAAGGGGACATTTTAGCGAAGTGTAAAGTAATGACTCCTGGCTGCAATGACCACCCCCAAATGTTTATGACCATAACTAGCTGCCATTTGGTCATTCTGACAGCGGAATTGTCCAGAATCTGTAACTTCTTTATCTCCTTGGTAGGTGATACAACCTTATGACAGGGATTGTTTACACCCCACACCTCCCACCTCCAGGTGTATTGTGCCCCAGATCACTCAGTTTAACCCCCTGGCATGGACTGGTTACTAGGCTGGAAGGTTAATAGCAGAGACGGCGGGTGCACACTGCTCAACCGGGGTGTCGGGTGCACACTGCTCAACCGGGGTGTCGGGTGCACACTGCTCAACCGGGGTGTCGGGTGCACACTGCTCAACCGGGGTGTCGGGTGCACACTGCTCAACCGGGGTGTCGGGTGCACACTGCTCAACCGGGGTGTCGGGTGCACACTGCTCAACCGGGGTGTCGGGTGCACACTGCTCAACCGGGGTGTCGGGTGCACACTGCTCAACTGGGGTGTCGGGTACACACTGCTCAACTGAGGTGTCTGATACATATTGCTCAAGCCTGGTGTCGGATACACATTTCTCCAGTTGTTGGGCTATTCATGTGTAACTTATATGAATGGGCCGTATTGTACAGCATCCCAGTTAGTGATCTGTGCCCTGAATTCATTATCATCATATCCCTTTACATTTTTTCTATATACTAAAGACTGCTCAATTGTCTTTATCACCACTTAAGTAATTAGCATTCTAGTAATGATTACAGTGCCCACCATCACTGCTGCATATTGTTAATAGCGTACGTCATACACACATAATCCTCCAGTTGTTTTATTATTATTATTAATTTTTATTTATAGGGCGCCACAAAGTATCCTTAGCGCCGTACAAGGACAAACAATGGCACAGTACAAGGTGAAACAGCACAGTACAAGTAACAGTAAGCACTATAACTCTGGGGGCTCAGGCACAGCATGAAAGAGAGGGAGGGAGGGGAAAAGTGAGTACAGGCAGGTAACTATGGCCCAAGAGGGTGGGCACAGATGACAGGTTGAGAGTCACTGAGGGGAGCGGAGAGAAGGGAGAGGAGACAGAGGGCAGAGGGACTGAGAGGAGGTGAGCTGAGTAGCTGGAGAGCGCAGTTAAAAGTGATGGGAACAGAAGGTAGGAGAGCCCTGCTCAAAGGAGCGAACAATCTAAAGGGAGGGGAAGACAGACAGACACATGGATGAGACGGAGAGACGGGAGAAACGGAGACGGAGTCGAGGAAGGGGAAGAAGGGATGAGAAAGAGAGGTAGCCGACCAGTGGGAGTTTAGTCATGAGACTGGAAGGCTTTAAGGACAAGGTGGGTTTTTAATGTTCGTTTGAAAGAGGACAGATTAGGGGAAGTTCTGATGGAGCGGGGGAGCTTGTTCCAATGGAGGGGAGCGGCGCGGGAGAAGTCTTGGATACGTGCGTGAGAGGAGGTAATCAGAGGGGAAGAGAGGCGACGATCGTTGGACGATCGCAGTGAGCGGGAGGGAGTGTGAATAGAGATAAGGTTAGAGATGTAGGGAGCAGTGGAGTTGGCGAGGGCCTTGTAAGTCAGAGTGAGGAGCTTGAAAAGGATTCTGTAGGGGAAGGGGAGCCAGTGAAGGGCTTGGTAGAGTGGGGATACAGAGGTGGAACGGCGAGAGAGGAAAATAAGCCTAGCAGCGGCGTTAAGTACAGATCTAAGGGGAGCGAGATGAGAGAGGGGGAGGCCGATAAGGAGAAGGTTGCAGTAGTCCAAGCGGGAGATAATCAGAGAGTGGACGAGAGATTTGGTGGCATCCTGGGAGAGGAAGGGCCGAATGCGGGCAATGTTGCGAAGCTGGAAACGGCAGGATTTGGCGAGAGAGTGGATGTGAGGGGCAAAGGAGAGAGAGGAGTCGAGGATGACACCTAGGCAGCGGAGTTGGGGAACAGGGGAGATAGATGAGTTGTCAACAGTGATGGAGAGGTCAGAGGGGAAGGAGGTACGAGAGGGAGGAAAGACAATGAGTTCAGTTTTAGCAAGATTGAGTTTAAGAAATCTAGAGGACATCCAGGAGGAGATGGCAGAGAGGCATGCGGATACCCTGGAAAGAATGGAGGGAGAGAGATCAGGAGAGGAAAGGTAGAGTTGAGTGTCATCAGCATAAAGGTGGTACTTGAGGCCGAAGGAGCTGATGAGTGCACCCAGAGAAGAGGTGTATAGTGAGAATAGTAAGGGTCCAAGGACAGAGCCCTGAGGGACCCCGACTGGAAGGGAGGAAGAAGGGGAGAGAGAATCAGAGGTGGAAACAGAGAAGGAACGGTCGGCAAGGTAAGAGGTGAACCCGGAGAGAACGGTACCGGAGAGGCCAATGGACTGAAGGGTGTGAAGCAGGAGGGGGTGGTCAACGGTGTCAAAGGCCGCTAAGAGGTCGAGGAGAATCAGGAGGGAGTAGTGGCCCATGGCTTTAGCCGAGAGATCGTTCGTAACTTGAGCCAGGGCAGTTTCAGTGGAATGGAGGGGGCGGAAGCCTGATTGGAGAGGGTCAATTAGGGAGTGTTCAGAGAGGTAGGTGGAGAGACGGTTGCAGACAAGTCTCTCGAGTATTTTGGAGGCAAATGGGAGAAGGGAAATGGGGCGGTAATTAGAGAGTGAGGTGGGGTCAAGATTGGGTTTCTTGAGAATGGGTGAGACGAGAGCATGTTTAAAGGTGGAGGGGAAGATGCCGATGGAGAGGGACAGATTAAAGAGGTGAGCGAGGTGAGAGCAGGTGGAGGCGGAAAGGGAGCGAAGAAGGTGAGAAGGGATGGGGTCCTGGGGGCAGGTAGAAGGGGGGGAAGAAGAAATGAGAGAGTGGACTTCCTCACCCGAGGTGGGGCGGAAGGAGAGAAGGAGTTGGTGGCTGGGGGGAGAGGGGGGGCGAGTGGAGGGGGGAGGAAGGGCGAGAGGGGGGGTGGCGGAAGAGTGGGTGGAGGAGGAGATTTCAAGTCTGATGGCTGCGATTTTAGAGGAGAAAAAGGAGGTGAAGTCAGTGGCAGATAAGGAGGAAGGGAGGGGGGGTATGCTGGGACTTGTAGTTTCACAACACCTGGAGTGCCACAGGTTAGCCAAGCCTGCACTAGACTCAGAACAGTTGACAGACTGTCCTGCCTGTTCTTGTCACTTTTACCATGTTTTATAAAAGAAACAGAAGAATTAGAAAAAAAAATTTATAGTTTGAACTTCAAATAAACAAAGATGATTACACACAGACAGTGTCGGACTGGGACACAAAGGGCCCACCGGGGGACTGCAACGCTAGGGGCCCACCAGAGGGGGTGTGGCCAGACACTAGTGGGGGAGTGGTCAGCCCACAAAGGACAGCTAGCACCATCGTGTAGTATGTAAATAATGTAGTGTATATATAAAGAGTACACAATCTTGACCTGCCCCTTAGATTGGCAGAACAGTCACCTTAAATCGGGATTGTCCCACTAGACCAGACTTGGCTAACCTGTGGCACTCCAGGTGTTGTGAAAGTACAAGCCCCAGCATGCTTTGCCAATATATAGCAGCTTATTGCTGGAAGGGTATGCTGGGACTTGTAGTTTCACAACACCTGGAGTGCCACAGGTTAGCCAAGCCTGCACTAGACAGTTGACAGACTGTCCTGCCTGTTCTTGTCACTTTTACCATCTGTGGCTACTGGTTTCTTTAGTTGCGGCTTGTATGGATCCTGGAATGTTGAGGGCCCTATTTGGAAAAAATAATGGGTACATTTAGAAAATTCCAACCAGCCTCGGCATTAAATAAATAGGACCCACAATTAATACTTAGGCCTTCCTCCAGACCCAACATTAAATTAATAGTATTCCCATTTAATAAATAAACCCGATACCCTCCCTCCAAACAGCCCCAGCAATAAATTATTAGCATTTACATTTAATACATCCATTTCCCACAACCATTCCCAGCATTAATTAATATTCACATTTAATAGATAGCCCTCCTCCCCACACTCAATTATAGGCCCAAAACACCTCAGCATTAAATTAAAGGTCCCATCACCCCCCTCCCTATAGTGTTCTCTGTGCAGCCCCCCTCCCTATAGTTTAGCATAGGCAGCCCCCCTCACTATAATTTAGTGTAGAACGGCAGTCCACCTATAGTTTAGTATAGTCAGTCCCCCTATGCCACACAGGAGTGCCCCCAAACAATATTATGCCACACAGGAGTGCCCCCAATGTTATCCCACACAGCAGTACAAAAAAAATCACAAATGCCACACTATAGTGTCCCCATGTCATATTATAGCTGCAATAGTGCCACCTAATTCATATATATATATATATATACATACACACACACCACACACATGAGACACACACACACATATATATATATATATATATATATATATATATATATATATATATATATATATATATATATAGAAAGTCAAACAAGGATACGTTGCACAATGGTGTGTTACTAGGAATTTATCCCAGGTTCAGTGGGGAAGTAGTAATATAGTCAATAGATCAAAGTTCCACGCTTGCTGGACGGTCTTATAGGACCAAGGGTATAAGTCCAGTTTGCACATATAAAAAGACAGAATAATATAGGCACAGGATTAGTAGGAGCAGTGTGTTAGTGATAGCCCATCACCATAGTATTACACACCCAAAGGAAATTATATCGCTTATCTGTATGAGTCGGAAGCCTCCTGGACGTGATGAGGCGAGGGTTAATGGCGGTTTCCATCACTAAGCACCGCCCTCTGCTATGAAATGCCGTGAAGTCCCTTGAGTGGGAATGTTGGGATGAGGGAGGGAGGTATGTAATGGTCTGCCCTCTGGGGGGGCGTGGCCGCACCTCCACCGAAACGTGGACACACCCCATTTTACCATGGTCACACCCCTCTCCCTCTGGTGGGACAGACATGTTGGGAGGTTTGCCCTTGAGAAAAATGTATGTATATGTATAATATATTTATATAGGAAGCAGCTCGTTGTTAGGCAATGATAAACCAGTGTTTGTGTTGTATACAGAGCCCTACACAAATCTTCACATATCACAAATATCAGATTAATAGAGGCAGAGTCACCTGAGTTGCATCTATCAACCAACAGAGGGCGCTGTCTTACCTGTCCACAGCGTTGTTTTACTATGTCACTGTCTCGAAGACCTATAACGGTGTTGTGACCCATTTCTGACCCTTTCTTAGAGGGAGCCCCAGTGGACCTCAGGGTTAAGGGATTCCTCTAGCCTTGGTCTAAGGGGGTATATACGCAACTAGACAATCAGAGTGGCTTTCTTATGCTCCGACCACTCAAATCAAAGCCAATTTTGATTGATTATTGAGGACAGGTCCACGTTTGGTCATTGGCGCAACGGCTCTGTAAGGGTCAGGTTCTCCATCGTCTATCAGGGTTTTTTCTTTAACCATTGGATTGACATAGAAAACAGAAGAAGGAAGGAAAAGAAAGATGACCATCCCTTAGGATTTACAGTATAATAAAGTGGAGAACGAGATTGGAGGAGTGTTGATATCAAATAAAGAACTTTTACTATGGTGTGTCTTTTTTTTTATTTAGTATTTCAGTACGTGGCCCTACAGATCCCAGGGGGCCCTGTATGCCAGGGCATGGTAGTAGTGGCGATTCTAGAGGCACCACTACACCTAGGCAGTTTATGGCTGCCAGGGTTTGCTGGGACCAGTAGTGCCAATATTTACCAACACACCCAATAGCCATGGATGTGGAAGGAGCCCCAGTGCGATCAGCACACAGCTTTTCTTCCTTAAGGGAACGGGCCCCATTCCCCTTGAGACTGTGGGGCCCCACACTCTATGTCCCTTCACAGTTGCTGGCTATGAGTGCTGGTGCTTAGTTACTGTTTTTTTAATTTATTTCCTATTTTTTGCTTATGAAACATTAAAATGGTTGATGACGTCTCTACTATCTCTTGTATGCGGCTAAATCGTCATACATGTAAAGCGTATCTTGAGGCAGCCGTATTATTACATGCCACACAACACGCCATTGTCAGTAGGTATCTTAAGACACGTACGACTCCAAATAGCAACACAGAATTTGTACGCCCCACATTTTATGGGGACATTTGGGCTACAAATGCATCCAACTCTAAAAAAAGGTAAACCCTACCCTTAAAAAAAGGTAAAATAGAACATATTTTATCTCAACCTCCACCCCAAGTAAGTGGCAAATTCTTATAATTTTGTAGAGTGTTGTGTGGCTTTATACTGACTTCTGGAAGACATAAATCACATTATTCATTACCATCCGAGCAAATTATTTTTATATTCAATAAACGTTCTTAGGACTACGTGAAGTGAACGAAAGAGAAGAGGAAACCAGCAGAAGCCGCAGTGTGAGCTCAGAATATGTAGTGCAGCATTTTGTTCCATGATCTTTACACATGGACAGATCTCCTGGATATCCTTGTCTGGATGTTGAAATGATCTAGCAGTTTGTGTTACTGGTTCCTTATTAAATCAGGGTGCTGCCCAGAAATGGTCCTCCTTCCTCTTGGTGCAAGGTCCCAGGAATGGTCCTCCTTCCTCTTGGTGCAAGGTCCCAGACATGGTCCTCCTTCCTCTTGGTTTCATGGCCCGAGGCATGGTCCTCCTTCCTCTTGGTGCACGGCCGCAGGAATGGTCCTCCTTCCTCTTGGTGCATGGCCGCAGGAATGGTCCTCCTTCCTCTTGGTGCAATGTCCCAGGAATGGTCCTCCTTCCTCTTGGTGCAAAGTCCCAGAAATGTCCCTCCTTGATCTTGGTGAATGGTCTCAGATATGGTCCTCCTTCCTCTTGGTGGAAGGCCTCATGTTCCCCTGCATGTGGCTGTACAGTTGTAGCACACCTGTGGGGGGTGGGATATTCTGTATCAGGACGATCCGGTATATTGTAGGAGTGGAACACTTAATTGCCGGGGCTCCATAGTAAAATTGGGGGGTTTGATGCAGACTGCACACCCTGCAATTATGGTAGTTCTGCCACTGGAATATAAAACACCCACATATGACGATGTATAGATGGGGATCAATATTAATATCTAATAATACCACTCTTTAACAGCAAAGTATGACACTCACCCCACCCTGTTATGGAGAACCATTTCTTCTGCTCCAGTTTTTACTCTGCCTGCAGGACACATCAGTCCCTGTCCCGTCCCCCCACTCCCCAACATTACACAGTTACAGGCTGCCAATCAATACCCGATAAGTGCGTCATCAATCATCTGAGTGACAATTAGCTCCTGGCTCTTAGTGATATTGATTAGAAGCACTCAGTCATTTTTAACACACAGAAATGGACAGTTCCAAGAATATGATGTACATGAACCATGAAAACTAAAACACAGTTTAGATTATATACAGGATCTTCATATACCATCCATATAAGGAAGGTACCGTGTGCGCAGATACAGCAGGTCGAGGTGTCCAGTGATCCCAGCAGCAGAAGCCCTGACCTGTGGATGACTCTCTCTGTCGCAGACGCCGTCCGTCAGTCTCTCTCTGTCGCAGACGCCGTCTGTCAGTCTCTCTCTGTCGCAGACGCCGCCCGTCTCTCATTCCATTGTACATGTCTCACCATCCCTGTTACAGACCACAAATTTCCCCTCCAGCTAATTCATTTTCATCCTGGCCTAGATTATACTTCTGAAAGATCTGGTGTGTCTCTATCATCATCTCTCCTCCATCTGATCATAACCTCATCAAATCCTCCTTCGTCTTATTATGAAAACTACATTCAGGTCATTGATTCTGGGGTGTAATTATCACGACACCATAGACACAGCCACCGTATGGCTCTCACATACTGCCCCTACACCATCCCAAATCATGCCCCATATGTCCACCATCTAATTATCTGCCCAGAATACATACAACTGTCCCACAATCTACACCAGACATTGAACTGGAACTGAAATGGAATAAATACACATAAGAACAAATTGACTTTCCCCAATCATTAATCATTACCCCAGCCGCCCTCGGCATTACAATGTGCTTTAGTTCCCTGTTCCATCTGTTCAACCAATGCCACCTTCACCACCAGAGCTCTTGGGCTGTTCCTGGGTCAGCTTTGATCTCCTTTTTACATCATACCAGCCCCTTTTAGGCCACCCACTTCTTCTTAATCGTCCTCACGCTCTCCTTTTCTCATTAGTTTTTTATTACAAGCCACCGTTGGACACCTTTCCCTGAAGCCATATTACGTCACCATTATCTCTACAACCACATGGTATCTTCAATGTCCAACAGCACTAACTGGACCCCATATCATGCAGTCATTGGACTTGATGGCCTCTGAATCCAGTCCCTCGTCTCATGTATGTGAAGGGTAGAGGTGGGCTTCATGTCTAATCTATGAATGCACTGTCGTATGTCAGTAACATATAATGGGCCTGACTCCATCTGCAATGTATGACAACCAGGCACCTGGAAAAGTTATACTATAAAGTGGCGCAGAGAATAAGTATTTCCTTCTTTTATGTCAGGCAGAGTAAGCACCAGGTCTAATAAGTCTCACCCTCTTTCTGTTAACAAAGGGGTTAAAAGACCCAATTAGATAGCAGTCCTTGTGTCCCCCCTCCCAGCTTCCACTCACAAGTAATTAGACTGTATCACTAGGAAGATAATCCCCAGATCAGCGTCAGTTTGTAATATCTGCCTGGATGGGATTTTATGTCCTGAAAGTTGGAACTTGCTGTAAAATGGTGTCATTTATATACAACGTGGCTGGTAGACAGCATTTGGAGGCTTGTTGTATTATGTATGTAAACATTTATTAATACATGTAAAAAATAAAGATAAAAAGGTTCCCAGCCCATGATACAACTATGTACAAGGATGTCCTGAGCCATCAGAGCAGGAGATGTTGGTCTTCCAGTGAGAGCTTTGCTCTTGTCTCTGTAAAGTGCAGTCAAATAAACTTATCCATGTTTAGTTGTTCCAGCGGATTTTATAAACTGCGCCCTCCTATAATCATGTCACTCATATCCCTTGTCCCTATAACAGACAGGAGAGCTCTGAGAGGTGATGATGGGATCAGGGGAGGGCTGACAAATTTTTGTCCAGGGGGAAACACTCAGGTCAGCAGCTTATTAGGCACATTTTAAAGTGAAAAAATGCCGGTGGCCCAGTGACCCAGCCCACGGTAGCCCCCGGCCTGGGGGGCAGATAAAAAAAATATAGGTTTTAAAAGTTTACACGCCTGTGCACAACCGTTTCTGGAACATTTATTTCTGCTTCACTCATCTTGTTTTGTTTGGCATTTTCTTAGCTTCCTTGTGCTCCTTTTATAGTCCAAAGGCCTCCATCATATTCCGCTTTATGCTGTTTTTTTGGATCGCAGTGGTAAAGGACCATCCACCCCAATAACTGCAGCCACTATACATCACCACACTTCCCTCACCTCGAAGTTCCAAGGTTTCCTTTGTCTTCTGGCTTCTGCAAGTAGATCTGATTGATGCAGACTTGGGGTTATAAAGAAAGGCTTTGCCTCTGTTTGCTCCAGTTGTCATTTCAGAGTCCGGGTCAGCTGTTAAGGGTCCTCTGAAGTTGACCCAGATCCTCTTCCTCCTCCTCACTTGAGGCCTCATCTTGAGTCCTGAGCTCGTCCTGAAGAGACAGCAGAAGACGGGAAATGTTATCAGAGTATCCAAGAAACTGAAAGTCAGTCAGTAAATGCTCCCTTATTCCAACACCCAACAGTGGTCGTAACCACCCTTTATTGAGTCCTTTCAGTTGCTTCACACTCTTTTCTATCACTCAATTTCCATTTATAGCTCTTTCCTAACCTGTCGCCAAGATTCCTGACACACCGTACACTGTATGTATCCTTCATTGTTCCCTTTCATCTGGTCTCGTCTCCCAGCAGCTTCTAATGACTCCTGATCATCCCTAGCTCCAAACTCTTTTCCATATTCTCTCACTTTGCCTCCATTCCCAGCTCAATTTTCTTCTACTCCATACATTGCTCCACACTGTCCTTCTCCTGAAATCTTCCCATCGGCAGGAAGTCCGGTTCTAACATCATGCCTGACTTACAGCATTACCTCTTGCACTACTCTAAACCGTGATTTCACCATGTTACCACCTACAGCAGGTCTCAGTACACATCGTGCCAGGACTGGCAAAACTCTGAAAGTAAAGAACCATGGCAGGTCAGGTGGCCTTGGTGGTACCCTTGTATGGTATAGAGGTGTATTAGTTCCAGAAAGCTATCTACTAGTTCCGTTTTTTATTGGTTACCTCTCTATCTCCAAAAAGCGTCTCTTCATGCAGCAGGAAGTCCTCCTCCTCCTCGGCAGCCAGGCGCCGGTATGAGGATACCTGCAGGTCAGACAGCGTCTCGGGAAGTGGACAGTTCAAGGTCTCTGGTAAGAGAAGACTGAGGAATCCAGCAGACAGGCCGGCACAGCCAAACACAATGAATGGTAGGGATCTGTGGAAGGAGCGCTGAGCAAAACAGGAACAGTCACTACAAATTCCCAGATGTCTAGAATGTATGTAGATAAGCAATCACAATATTGATAAATATGGATGGGAGAAGGGGTCACCGGCATATTAAAGAACCACTAAACCTAAAGTAGTGGCCTGATGCAAAAGAGCCACAAATAACATTCACATATATATATATATAAGTAAATAATTCAGAAGCTTCTCATAGCTGCAGATATTTGATAATAAGGGGGATTTTCTCATACACAACAACACCCATCATAGATGGGTACTGCATCAATACTTCACTATTTTGTCTGAACATAATGGGACTGATTCATTAACCGAAGCGAAGTAAAAAAAATTGAGTAAGTCTCCTGGACAAAACCATGTTACAATACAAGGGATGCAAATTAGTTTTCTGTTTTGCACATAAGTTAAATACTGGCTGTTTTTTCATGTAGCACACAAATACTTGATAGCTTATTTGAACACTGAAATTTAAAGTTGATATTTGTGTGTTACATGAAAAACAGACAGTATTTGTCTTATGTGCAAAATAGAAAACTAATTTGTACCCCTTGCATTGTAACATTGTTTTGTCCAGGAGATTACTCAATTTTTTTTACTTAGCTTCCGTTAATGAACCAGGCCCAATGTCTTTACATTGGCAGCATATCCTTACTAGTATAAAGCGAGAGGGCAGCTGGCGGCCGTATTTCCACGGAGGCAGCTTGTCACTAAGTACAATCACAATACAATAGACTACATACCAGCGCTGGAATGAAGGGGGAAATGATCCCTCCAAACCTAGAGAACATCGAACAGATTCCCATTCCCAAGCTCCTAGAGATACAGAAAATTAATTTATAATAGATTATATTATATTAGAGTGCTCAAATGGGGAGGGAGAGAGAGGGAGGGAAGAGATGAGAGGGAGAGAGAGTGACAGTAACCTGATATAAATTGTGTCCAGGAGAGGAGAGACAGCCCTCTGGGTGTATATCAGAGAGAGGAGGGATACGTTCTTACCCCCCTCATCTGCCTCCCCTTCTGCTAATCCCTTCACTGGCTCCGCTTCTCCTATAAACCACAATTCAAACTCCTCACCCTCCCCATCAAAGCCCTAACCCCCCCCCCCCCTCCCCAACCTCATATCTCTCCCAACCTTTCTGCTTGGGCAACAGCCACTGTCTCTCCTCTTGGATTACCGCATCTCAGACTCCTCCAGAGCTGCTCCCCACTTCTGGAATGCCCTTCCCCGCTCTATCAGACTCTCCCAGCCTCCAATGCTTAAAACTCACCTATTCACCAAGGTCTACCAGACCACCGCCTGATCCTGGCACCACTTCTACGTGTCGGCCTCGGCCCTATACTCCAACCACTCCCCTTTACTATGTAAGCTCTCACAAGCGGGGCCTCCCTTCTTCCTCGCCCCTTCCCTTCCGATTTCCTGTCCATTTCTTTCAAGATTTACTATCTTCCAGCCTCTTACATTCTGGGATATATCTTCACAAGACAACGTTACTGGCCTTAAGCTACCCATTCTATCATGTAACTTGCCCTTATGCTGCCCTTTCTGAAATACTACTGGAGTAATGTTATCCCTGTTTCGAATATTATTTAAATAGAAACTACACTATTTGTTTTCTTGCTTTGTACAGCGCTGTGGAATTTTCTGGCATTCTGTAAAAGTAAATCTGCTAATACTACTAAACAAGAGAAAGAAAGTAGGAAACAATCCCTTCAAAATGATAAACATACCTAACAGTCGTGGGATACAGCTCTGATGTGTATATATAGACAATGCTAAAAGAGGCACTGATACAAAGCTTCCCAAGGAGAGAGAAAGTCTGATTGTTTATCACAGAGAGGAGACCTGGAACATAGAGATCAGATGATTATTAACAAATGTGTGTACAGGGATTGGTACAGGAGGAGCCGGGATTAGTAAATGAGGAGCCGGGATTAGTACATGAGGAGCCGAGATTAGTACATGAGGAGCCGAGATTAGTACAGGAGGAGCCGAGATTAGTACAGGAGGAGCCGAGATTAGTACAGGAGGAGCCGAGATTAGTACACGATACAGTGTGTGTGTACAGGAGGAACCGTGATTAGAACAGGAGGAACTGGGATTAGTACAGGAGGAGCCGGGATTAGTACAGGAGGAGCTGGGATTAGAACAGGAGGAGCTGGGATTAGTACAGGAGGAGCCGGGATTAGTACAGGAGGAGCCGGGATTAGTACACGATACTGTGTGTGTGTACAGGAGACGCCGGGATTAGTACAGGATACAGTGTGTGTGTACAGGAGGAACCAGGATTAGTACAGGAGGAGCCGAGATTAGTACAGGAGGAGCTGGGATTAGTACAGGATACAGTGTGTGTGTATAGGAGGAGCCGGGATTAGTACAGGATACAGTGTGTGTGTACAGGAGACGCCGGGATTAGTACAGGATACAGTGTGTGTGTACAGGAGGAACCAGGATTAGTACAGGAGGAGCCGAGATTAGTACAGGAGGAGCCGGGATTAGTACAGGATACAGTGTGTGTGTACAGGAGGAGCCGGGATTAGAACAGGAGGAGTTGGGATTAGAACAGGAGGAGCCGGGATTAGAACAGGAGGAGCCGAGATTAGTACAGGAGGAGCCGGGATTAGTACAGGATACAGTGTGTGTGTACAGGAGGAGCCGGGATTAGAACAGGAGGAGCTGGGATTAGAACAGGAGGAGCCAGGATTAGTACAGGAGGAGCCGGGATTAGTACACGATACTGTGTGTGTGTACAGGAGACGCCGGGATTAGTACAGGATACAGTGTGTGTGTACAGGAGGAACCAGGATTAGTACAGGAGGAGCCGAGATTAGTACAGGAGGAGCCGGGATTAGAACAGGAGGAGTTGGGATTAGTACAGGATACAGTGTGTGTGTACAGGAGGAGCCGGGATTAGAACAGGAGGAGCCGGGATTAGTACACGATACAGTGTGTGTGTACAGGAGGAGCCGGGATTAGAACAGGAGGAGCCAGGATTAGTAAAGGAGGAGTCGGGATTAGTACAGGATACAGTGTGTGTGTACAGGAGGAGCCGAGATTAGTACAGGAGGAGCCGGGATTAGAACAGGAGGAGCCGGGATTAGAACAGGAGGAGCCGGGATTAGTACACGATACAGTGTGTGTACAGGAGGAGCCGAGATTAGTACACGATACAGTGTGTGTACAGGAGACGCCGGGATTAGTACTGGAGGAGCCGGGATTAGTGTAGGATACAGTGTGTGTACAGGAGGAGCTGGGATTAGTACGGGAGGAGCCGGGATTAGTACGGGATACAGTGTGTGTACACGGGAACAGGAAATGCTATGTAGTTAATAAGTTGCAACATTATAAATACAAATAATACATAGAGAATATAGTGTGTACCTGCGTCACCTCTCTTATTTGGCATGTACATAATGATGAGACAGGCTACACCACCCATACTGAGAAAAGCACAAAGCGATCTCCTCCGACCGAAACTGTAAAAGACAAACAGAGACATCCTATTCTCCAGTGCCAGCACTCTAATACATTACAGGGGCCACAGTCTGATGATATTTGTTTATGTTTGTGTTATGTGCAGGAAGTAAATGTGATAACTTGGTCTCAGTGCTTCCTTCTGCCCCAATATTGATGAGAAGATGAAGTCAAAAAGCTGCTGGAGCCTCGTGCAGAGTAGGTCAGTGGCGGAAATACCATTAGTGCGGTAGGTGCCGTGAACAGGGGCCCCTGGGGATAATAAGGGCCCGCCTACCTGTACCGGGGCCCACAGCTCACAAGTTCCGCCTCTGGTGTAGGATAGACAATAATGATACTGTATATAGACTATATAAGGGCACATTGCAGAGTTCTACCTGTAGAAATTATATAGGACTGTAGGAAGACGGGGACCACCAAGTGTCTAATATCAGGACTGCAGAGTACAACCCGTGTCCAGCCAGCACTCATCCACGTTGCTGATGATATCAATACCTAACGACATCCCTGTTTACATGTAGTGCGACCTGGTACAGAACAGACATGTGTTGTATGCGCTCACCTCTTGCGGGTGATGAGATACATACAAAGTGGATACGCTGGAACTTCAGCAAGTCCAGAAAGAGCAAGATTTAGGTAGATGCTTCCACTGAAATCCCCCGAGCTCAGCGTAAGACCGTAATACACCAGACTACAGACAAACCTGGGAGACAGAGAACATATACTCACAGTATGGAGAATCACACATTATCCTTTATATAATCTACATTCTATGGACTCACCATATCCACATCATGACAAGTGTACGACCACGCAGCACCGAGTGCCGGCATATGGTGAGTATACTAGATCGGTGGACAGAATCTTTCTGACGGGGGGTCAGAGAGAAAGGGTTCAGCTTTGCACAATTCCATCGTCCAAGGAAAGTCAACGTGTCATGTGCTTCGCGGACTCGGCCCGCTGCGTACAGCCAGCGGGGGGACTCAGGGATGCACCTACATACAGGGACACCTATTTATTTATTCTATACAGGGGAGGAATTACACAATGAATGTCCTTAATGTGTACTCACAATGACAGAAGAAACACTGCCAATCCTTGTATATTCACCATCACAGCTAGGACCCGCCAGGACTGGACAAAATATCCAATAAGGGCAAACTGCGCAATTCCCAGAGCGAAACACAGACCGGACAGAGACCCTGTACATGGTGAGAGGCAACATAATCACTCAGGGGAAACTGTTATCCGAGATTCAGTGACACAAGGGAGCCACACATATCAGTCACTAATACTGGACAGTGCCACGCATATCAGTCACCAATACTGGACAATGCCACGCATATAAGTCACCAATACTGGACAGTGCCACACATATCAGTCACCTATACTGGACAGTGCCACGCATATCAGTCACCTATACTGGACAGTGCCACGCATATAAGTCACCAATACTGGACAGTGCCACACATATCAGTCACCTATACTGGACAGTGCCACGCATATCAGTCACCAATACTGGACAATGCCACGCATATCAGTCACCAATACTGAACAGTGCCACACATATCAGTCACCAATACTGGACAATGCCACACATATCAGTCACCAATACTGGACAATGCCACACATATCAGTCACCAATACTAGACAGTGCCATCCATCTCAGTCACCAATACTGGACAGTGCCACGCATATCAGTCACCAATACTGGACAATGCCACGCATATCAGTCACCAATACTGAACAGTGCCACACATATCAGTCACCAATACTGGACAATGCCACACATATCAGTCACCAATACTGGACAGTGCCATCCATCTCAGTCACCAATACTGGACAGTGCCACGCATATCAGTCACCAATACTGGACAATGCCACGCATATAAGTCACCAATACTGGACAGTGCCACACATATCAGTCACCAATACTGGACAGTGCCACGCATATCACTCACCAATACTGGACAATGCCACGCATATCAGTCACTAATACTGGACAGTGCCATCCATCTCAGTCACCAATACTGGACAGTGCCATCCATCTCAGTCACCAATACTGGACAGTGCCACGCATATCAGTCACCAATACTGGACAATGCCACGCATATAAGTCACCAATACTGGACAGTGCCACACATATCAGTCACCAATACTGGACAGTGCAACGCATATCACTCACCAATACTGGACAATGCCACACATATCAGTCACCAATACTGGACAGTGCCATCCATCTCAGTCACCAATACTGGACAGTGCCACGCATATCAGTCACCAATACTGGACAATGCCACGCATATCAGTCACCAATACTGGACGGTGCCACACATATCAGTCACCAATACTGGACAGTACCACGCATATCAGTCACCTATACTGGACAATGCCACGCATATCAGTCACCAATACTGGACAGTGCCACGCATATCAGTCACTAATACTAGACAGTGCCATCGATCTCAGTCACCAATACTGGACAGTGCCACGTATATCAGTCACCAATACTGGACAGTACCACGCATATCAGTCACCAATACTGGACAGTGCCACGCATATCAGTCACCAATACTAGACAGTGCCATCCATCTCAGTCACCAATACTGGACAATGCCACGCATATCAGTCACCAATACTGGACAGTGCCACGCATATCAGTCACTAATACTAGACAGTGCCATCCATCTCAGTCACCAATACTGGACAGTGCCACGTATATCAGTCACCAATACTGGACAGTACCACGCATATCAGTCACCAATACTGGACAGTGCCACACATATCAGTCACCAATACTGGACAGTGCCACGCATATCAGTCACTAATACTGGACAGTGCCACGCATATCAGTCACTAATACTGGACAGTGCCACGCATATCAGTCACCAATACTGGACAGTGCCATCCATCTCAGTCACCAATACTGGACAGTGCCACGCATATCAGTCACTAATACTAGACAGTGCCATCCATCTCAGTCACCAATACTGGACAGTGCCACGTATATCAGTCACTAATACTGGACAGTGCCACGCATATCAGTCACTAATACTAGACAGTGTCATCCATCTCAGTCACCAATACTGGACAGTACCACGCATATCAGTCACCTATACTGGACAATGCCACGCATATCAGTCACTAATACTGGACAGTGCCACGCATATCAGTCACTAATACTGGACAGTGCCACGCATATCAGTCACCAATACTGGACAGTGCCATCCATCTCAGTCACCAATACTGGACAGTGCCACGCATATCAGTCACCTATACTGGACAGTGCCACACATATCAGTCACCTATACTGGACAGTGCCACGCATATCAGTCACCACCAATACTGGACAGTGCCACGCATATCAGTCACCTATACTGGTCAGTGTCATCCATCTCAGTCACTAATACTAGACAGTGCCATCCATCTCAGTCACCAATACTGGACAGTGCCACACATATCAGTCACCTATACTGGACAGTGCCACGCATATCAGTCACCTATACTGGACAGTGCCACACATATCAGTCACCAATACTGGACAATGCCACACATATCAGTCACCAATACTGGAGGGAAACAGCGACAGTCACCGCTGATACAGGACAGAATACACAATGATATTACATTACCCACTATTGCCCAGTAGGTGGCACCGATGTACTCATTAAGCAGCACAAATGCGACCAGGGACATCCCTCCATTCATCACTCCGACAAAGAAACGGGTGGCGAGGAAGATGCTGAGCGTTGGAGATAAAGCATTCAGCAGAGAAAACACAACGTCCAGAGCCAAACCTGCAAGAGAGGATGTCACAGTTTACAGAGCTTCTCCCTGGACCACCCCTCACATTGCACAACTGAATGCCCAGGTCAGAGGTGAGAACCAGGCAAAGGAAAGATTATAGTACATAGTCCACTAGATGGCGCTGCAACAAAACAAATGGTCAGAATCCTGAATGACCACTAGAGGGCACAATGCACAACAGGCTCAGTACCTCCCCTCATTCTTCCAGGTCCCTCTCAGGGAGACAGCGTTCCAGGTTTATTACGTGATCGCTCGGCGCACACTGACATTGTCATCTGCAGATCAGACGCAGATATCACTTCCATTCTTAAATGACCAGTAAACACCAAGTTGTTATTACCCCTCAATCCTACCCCATTCAGAAGGCAATTAAAGGGTTACTGGTTTAATAGCAGAACTTGTAGTGATAGGGTTAATGTAATATAGTCACTGGTAGAATCTCCTCTCCTTGGGTGTGTAACTTCACCTTCTGCGGGTGACACATCTGCTTTTAGTACTACAACCCCCGGCTTCAGAGGTGTTAAGTTGCACAATGAATTGTTTGTCACACACACACACACACACACACACACACACACACTAGCTGAAGATAAGCAGAAGTGTATAAATGTGTATTATTATTATCATTTTAGTAATAATGTGTCTGTTCCTCTATCTCTGTTGATCGCACTCTCTATTGCAATAGAAGAACAAAGTAGAATTGGTATCTGGGCATTAATTTTTCATCATCACCATACAACAAGGAACCCAGATCTCACCGCTCAGCCCTCATCCAGTGTTCATCCAGGGGGGAGGGTGTAGAAACCACAAAGTTGCGGCTGTTTCATGGATCAGTTATTGCCTGCTGACATCTACATGATGACCCGCCTGTTACTATGGGGTAACCCTGCACACAGGGGGCAGTCATGAGCATTGTGCTTATTGGTCCTTTAACAATGTTTGTTCAGTGTATGTTAGTACTTCTGCTTCACAGCGCTGGGGTCATGAGTTCAATTCCCGACCATGGCCTTATCTGTGTGGAGTTTGTATGTTCTCCCCGTGTTTGCGTGGGTTTCCTCCGGGTGCTCCGGTTTCCTCCCACACTCCAAAAAATATACTGGTAGGTTAATTGGCTGTTAACAAATTGACCCTAGTCTCTCTCTATGTCTGTCTGTGTGTGTTTGTGTGTTAGGGGATTTACACTGTAAGCTCCTATGGGGCAGGGACTGATGTAAGTTCTCTGTACAGCGCTGTGGAATTGGTGGCGCTATATAAATAAATGGTAAAAATAATAATAATAATAATAATAATTGTTACCTGTGTTATTCTATATCTTAAAGGGCGACATGTTTCCTTATTAAGGGGTACATAAACTGCGATAGCCCAAAAATGCTGATATAATCGCGGGTTTCTCTGAAGAACGGCAATTACAGGACTTCACTTTATTTATCAAGGGGTTAACACAGGAGAAAACATTAACCTCCTTTTCATTAGATACCACAGACCACATAGATTCTGATGGGACTACGATGTCAATGATTTACCAAGCAGTGAAAAACATTCAGAGATGGCGCTACCGGTTCTATAGGCTGCAGGGAAGCTGGGATCCCTCGCCGGGTCTGATCACTATGACTTCTGTCTCCTAGCCCTTAGACACCTGGATCTCACTCACCTACACTTCTCACCAAGGCACCCTATGTTCTCCCAGCTGTACCTTCATCATCGTTTATTTATAAAGCGCTACAGATTCCGTAACATCTAACATTTATCATACGGATATAACAAACATCAGTGCCATAAATGTAAACCCTTGTGTCCATTCATTCTGCCTCATCCGTTCACAACATTCACCTACTTTCTGTCATCACCCCTCCCTCTAGAATATAAGCTCTCACGGCCAGGGTCCTCTCCTCCTTCTTGTTATGTCTTAAGCTGAATCCTCGGATACCTGCAGCTATTACTGCTGACTCATGGTAATCCATGGAGGCTCATTGTATCCACGTCACTGTTATTATCGGTTATTATATTATAACATCTGTAAGAGGATCGTCCGGTGCTGCGGGATCGGTGGCACCTTCTGAATAAATGATGATGGTGATGGAATTTAGTTCTGCTCACAGCTTAGATAAGCTCCTTGAAAGTAGAACAACAATGCGAGAGATACGTATATCCCATCATCCTGCCATTATCTCCTGATTAATGGGGGGAATAACAGGACCTTGCAGTAATATTACAACATCAATGATCATATTAATCCAGAACGTATTCACTTACCGGTCACATATATCGGTTTCCTGCCAAATCGGTCTGATAATTGTCCAAATATTAGGACCCCAACTAGGACTCCTGCAAAGAATACTGAGCTGGCCAAACTGACTTCATACGCTGAGCTGCCGACCAATGACCACTGTGGGGAACAGAGGAGATGAACAATGAAGAACAACTATATGAGGGATAGACGGAGGCCAGGGCAGGAGACAGGTGCGGGGGGTACCAAGGGCAGGAGACAAGAGCGGGGGGTACCAAGGGCAGGAGACAAGTGCGGGGGCCCAAGGGCAGGAGACAAGTGTGGGGGCCCAAGGGCAGGAGACAGGTGCGGGGGGGGCCCAAGGGCAGGAGACAAGAGCTGGGGGGTACCAAGGGCAGGAGACAAGAGCGGGGGGTACCAAGGGCAGGAGACAAGTGCGGGGGCCCAAGGGCAGGAGACAAGTGTGGGGGCCCAAGGGCAGGAGACAGGTGCGGGGGGGGGCCCAAGGGCAGGAGACAAGTGCGGGGGCCCAAGGGCAGGAGACAAGTGCAGGGGGTCCCAAGGGCAGGAGACAAGTGCGGAGGGGGGGCCCCAAGGGCAGGAGACAAGTGCGGGGGCCCAAGGGCAGGAGACAAGTGCAGGGGGTCCCAAGGGCAGGAGACAGGTGCGGGGGGGCCCAAGGGCAGGAGACAGGTGCAGGGGGGGGGCCCAAGGGCAGGAGACAAGTGCGGGGGCCCAAGGGCAGGAGACAAGTGCAGGGGGTCCCAAGGGCAGGAGACAAGTGTGTGTGGGGGGGGGGGGGACAATAATGGTGAGGAGTTTGTACAACATTCTGAATAATCAGTTTCCGACACGCTGCAATCACTCCTCCTCCGGTCTCTTATTTAGAAGCAACTGAATAGAGGACACAGGGCTTATTACAGCTCATATTTCGGTACAGATTGGACTAATGGGGTCCTCAGAAGTTGGGGCGAGTTAGTGAGGATTCAGAGCAGCGGAATAAGACGAGATGCTCTGCAGCTCCAGCTAATATTAGACCGATATGTTAGACTCCTATTCCAAACATTGCAATTATAAAGGGTTAAATATAATAACAGGCGATGGACTAAACTGTTCCCTCAGGGAGTTTTGTGCTCTAATTGTACAGACACTTCTGGAACCTTCTGGAACCTGGCTGAGCTGGTTTATCTCACAGGAGCCGCGCTGGCTATTAGTCCTAGATGTCCTGCAGTCATAGGCTAGTAGTCACCTTTATTATATGCGGGGGCCAGGGGCAAGAGAGACAAGTGCGGGGGGCAATGGCAAGAGAGACAAGTGTGTGTGTGGGGGGGGGGGCAGGGGCAAGAGAGACAAATCACTGTGTGTGTGGAGCTTGTATGTTCTCCCTGTGTTTGCGTGAGTTTCCTCCGACACTCCAAAAACATACTAGTAGGTTAATTGGCTGCTATCAAAGTAAGTGTGTGTGTGTCTGTGTGTGTGTGTGTCTGTGTGTCTGTGTGTGTGTCTGTGTGTGTGTCTGTGTGTGTGTCTGTGTGTGTGTCTGTGTGTGTGTCTGTGTGTGTGTCTGTGTGTGTGTCTGTGTGTGTGTCTGTGTGTGTGTCTGTGTGTGTGTCTGTGTGTGTGTCTGTGTGTGTGTCTGTGTGTGTGTCTGTGTGTGTTTAGACTATAAGCTTCAATGGGGCAGGGACTGATGTGAGTGAGTTCTCTGTACAGCGCTGCGGAATTAGTGGCGCTATATAAATAAATGATGATGATGATGACTGTGTGTCTGTGTGTGTCTGTGTGTCTGTGTCTCTGTGTCTGTGTCTGTGTGTGTCTGTGTGTGTTTAGACTGTAAGCTCCAATGGGGCAGGGACTGATGTGAGTGAGTTCTCTGTACAGCGCTGCGGAATTAGTGGCGCTATATAAATAAATGATGATGATGATGACTTAGTGTGAGTGTGTGTGTGTGACTGTGTGTTTTTGTGATCCTAAACAGATAAAGACAATGGAAATCCTAATGGCCAGGATTGGTCACAGATATTTGGATTTATCACACTTCTAGTATGCGAGGACCAAACCAGCAGGGGTTAAAAGAAATAAAAGCTCTTCAAAGTGGGTATAAGAGTGGTCACATCTACACTGGGGCCTTTTACCTACACGTCTGATCACTCTTTAAATAAGAGGAGACTGTTTCTTCAGTACTTAATAAGAAAGCGGTGAGAGGGTCTCTGTGCCCCCCATGACCACACTGCTATGAAAATACCGAGTCATTATATAAAAAACGCACTTATTCCTTCAGCATCTGATCCGCTGTCCCAGGCTGCACAATAGTGACTACAATATATTATGTCTATAATATGATATCTTATTAGTTTGAAGGGTTCTCACCTCGGAGCTGATGGAAGTGAAGTTGCCATCAAAGTGGAGGAGTCCACGTCCCTGGCTCTCGTTCCACACAGATACCTCATACCCCCCAGAGTGGTTCCTGTAGCTTGAATTAGAGGTGTCATAGATCCAGTGGTAGGGAGGGGTGACACCCAGGATGGCGATGAGAACGACTTCTGTGGCCACGTACAGCTGGAGAGAGAGAGACAGACAGAGAGAGAGAGAGAGAGAGAGACAGAGAGACAGAGACAGAGACAGAGAGACAGAGAGAGAGACAGAGAGAGATGACTGGAATGTATAGACACAAATATAAACTTTAAATGTCAGTGTACAAATAAGCTATCAAGTATTTGTGTGTTACATGAAAAGACAGTCAGTATTTAACTTATGTGCAAAATAGAAAACTAATTTGCACCCCTCGCATTGTAACATTGTTTTGTCCAGAAGACTGAAATAAGAAGTTTCTCAAGTTAAGATTCTTAATGAATCAGGCCCAAGATGTGGAAGAGTAAGAAATGTGATCTGTACAACTGGTAAATTCACTACCAAGTCTCGCTATGTAAATTTATATATATATATTGTCAATTGTTGAACAAACAGGCAGATAAACTCTTCTTGATAACAGTATTAGTGGAATGAATAGTTACTTCCGTTGATCACTAATACGATCTCCAGTAGTTTATTATCAAGATGTTAAAACATCTGCAGTGATTATACCAAAGATTAAATATAAAAACTAAAATCCATAAATGCTGTAATTTGCTATTAATACGGCCCATAGGTGATTATTGCTATTACCCTGTCCTGAAACAATATTATATGTTATTTACAGCTGCTTCCACAAATACTCAGTAATGTAGTTTCTAATAGCAGATAATGTGGCCACTAATGATTGTAATAATGGATAGGACACACAGTGGTTCTAGCGGTGATACATTGTAACCACAGCGTCAGCTGATATATGTACAAAGGGAAGTCTAATAAACCGCTAGAGCGCTGCAGTACATAGGTGACCTGAAAACAATCCATGGTGTGACGTATTACTATTAGCGGACTGGAGCCAGATCAATCCCTGAACCAACTACCCTGGAACCTGACAAGACGAGTTAGTCAGTCTGATCTAATTAGCCAGACCTCTAATAGTAATATGTCACACCATCCATTGTTCTCCCCCGTCACATTACACCCGGGAGGAAGCTCTCCCCCATCACATTACACCCGGGAGGAAGCTCTCACCCGTCACATTACACCCGGGAGGAAGCTCTCACCCGTCACATTACACCCGGGAGGAAGCTCTCCCCCGTCACATTACACCCGGGAGGAAGCTCTCCCCCGTCACATTACACCCGGGAGGAAGCTCTCCCCCGTCACATTACACCCGGGAGGAAGCTCTCACCCGTCACATTACACCAGGGAGGAAGCTCTCCCCCGTCACATTACACCCGGGAGGAAGCTCTCACCCGTCACATTACACCAGGGAGGAAGCTCTCCCCCGTCACATTACACCCGGGAGGAAGCTCTCCCCCGTCACATTACACCCGGGAGGAAGCTCTCACCCGTCACATTACACCCGGGAGGAAGCTCTCACCCGTCACATTACACCCGGGAGGAAGCTCTCACCCGTCACATTACACCCGGGAGGAAGCTCTCACCCGTCACATTACACCCGGGAGGAAGCTCTCACCCGTCACATTACACCCGGGAGGAAGCTCTCCCCCCGTCACATTACACCCGGGAGGAAGCTCTTCCCCGTCACATTACACCCGGGAGGAAGCTCTCACCCCTCACCTTACACCCAGGAGGAAGCTCTCCCCCATCACATCACACCCGGGAGGAAGCTCTCACCCGTCACATTACACCCAGGAGGAAGCTCTCCCCCGTCACATTACACCGGGGAGGAAGCTCTCACCCGTCACATTACACCGGGGAGGAAGCTCTCCCCCGTCACATTACACCCGGGAGGAAGCTCTCACCCGTCACATTACACCCGGGAGGAAGCTCTCACCCGTCACACTACACCAGGGAGGAAGCTCTCCCCTGTCACATTACACCGGGAAGGAAGTTCTCACCCGTCACATTACACCCAGGAGGAAGCTCTCACCCGTCACATTACACCGGGGAGGAAGCTCTCCCCCGTCACATTACACCCGGGAGGAAGCTCTCACCCATCACACTACACCAGGGAGGAAGCTCTCCCCCGTCACATTACACCGGGGAGGAAGCTCTCCCCCGTCACATTACACCGGGGAGGAAGCTCTCCCCCGTCACATTACACCGGGGAGGAAGCTCTCCCCCGTCACATTACACCGGGGAGGAAGCTCTCCCCCGTCACATTACACCGGGGAGGAAGCTCTCCCCCGTCACATTACACCCGGGAGGAAGCTCTCACCCGTCACACTACACCAGGGAGGAAGCTCTCCCCCGTCACATTACACCCAGGAGGAAGCTCTCCCCCGTCACATTACACCGGGGAGGAAGCTCTCACCCGTCACATTACACCCGGGAGGAAGCTCTCCCCCATCACATCACACCCGGGAGGAAGCTCTCACCCGTCACATTACACCAGGGGCAAGCTCTCACCCATCACATTACACCCTGGAGGAAGCCCTCACCTGTCACATTACACACAGGGGGAAGCTCTCACCCGTCACATTACACCCGGGAGGAAGCTCTCACCCGTCACATTACACCCGGGAGGAAGCTCTCACCCGTCACATTACACCCAGGGGGAAGCTCTCACCTGTAATATTACACCAGGGGGAAGCTCTCACCCGTCACATTACACCCGGGAGGAAGCTCTCACCCGTCACATTACACCCAGGAGGAAGCTCTCCCCCGTCACATCACACCCGGGAGGAAGCTCTCCCCCGTCACATTACACCAGGGGGAAGCTCTCACCCATCACATTACACCCTAGAGGAAGCCCTCACCCGTCACATTACACCCAGGGGGAAGCTCTCACCTGTAATATTACTCCCAGGAGGAAGCACAAGTAGATCTGATATATTCCCATCTCTCCCACCAGCTTCAGAGCGTCTTCCACCTCCATGATCGCTGATTCTTCCCCACTTCCTGTAACACTATGGAAGATTATCAGATGGCTATAAAGAGTGATGGATATGTGACTATAAATATTATAAATATTTACAAATACATATTTTCATGCACTTTGAAACCACAGAGCAGCTTTACAGATAAATAATTATCATGAATATTATTGATAATTTCCCACTATAAACGAGAGGGATTCCACCGACATTTGGACTTATTATACTTTGTATCGGAGAACTCGGAGCTCCTGTCGGTTGTGGACATTCCGGGATCTCTATCACATTGTAGGAGGCAGAGAGTGGGGGCAAATCACCGGATTTGGTTATAAATTGATATAAACACGTTGGTATTTTTTTTCCGTACAATATGGACTTAAATTACCTCCATTTTTAAGACAATTTTGGATTCAATTAGGGGTAAAAATGTGTTTTACAGTAAATAAAAATGATTTTAAACCGTTGTTTGAACTTGACACAACTGATCTACATATATAGTTATTATGTTACAGACAGACAGGAACCTTCCAATGGGCTTCTGCCGCTGTAATACCCATCTTTATTATTCAACAACACCCCTTTTATAAGAAGAGAAACCTGGACCCACCTTCTGCACTATTATAATATAACCGTTCTTTATAGCATTTTATCACAAGTAATAACATTCTATTATCAGATTACTGATGTGTTATCACTGCAACGTGTTTACACCGCCCCCTGCTGGTAACAATGTGTCTACATGCAGATACTTCTGTAGAAGGAGGTGGAGGGGGCCTGCTGTACCTGGGGGAGGGGTGGGGGCTGCCTGTACCTGGGGGAGGGGTGGGGGCCTGCTATACCTGGGGGAGGGGTGGGGGCTGCTGTACCTGGGGGAGGGGTGGGGGGCTGCTGTACCTGGGGGAGGGGTGGGGGCCTGCTGTACCTGAGGGAGAGGTGGGGGCTGCCTGTACCTGGGGGAGGGGTGGGGGCTGCTGTACCTGGGGGAGGGGTGGGGGCTGCCTGTACCTGGGGGAGGGGTGGGGGCTGCCTGTACCTGGGGGAGGGGAGGGGTGGGGGCCTGCTGTACCTGGGGGAGAGGTGGGGGCTGCCTGTACCTGGGGGAGGGGTGGGGGCTGCCTGTACCTGAGGTAGAGGTGGGGGCTGCCTGTACCTGGGGGAGGGGTGGGGGCTGCCTGTACCTGGGGGAGGGGTGGGGGCCTGCTGTACCTGGGGGAGGGGTGGGGGCCTGCTGTACCTGGGGGAGGGGTGGGGGCCTGCTGTACCTGGGGGAGGGGTGGGGGCCTGCTGTACCTGGGGGAGGGGTGGGGGCTGCCTGCACCTGAGGTAGAGGTGGGAGCTGCCTGTACCTGGGGAAGGGGTAAGATAGGAGTATAGCCTTAGTATAAGAGATACATTGTATGAGTCTCAAAAGGAGTTAATATATAACACAGTATAGAGTAGTACAGTACAGTACTATTAGAATACATATAATACAACATAGTATTAGTATAAAAGATACATTGTAACATTCCATTAGCATTACATTATAAAATAGTAATTATATAAAAAAAACAGAGTATTAGTATATTAGTTATACTGTATCAGTCTCAACAGATCACTATAGAGAGGTGTAGTGGATGTGATATAGAGTAGTATTAAATAGGACACAGTAGGATATAAGGAAAAAAGTATTGGTATAACAGATACAATGTAGCACAGTATTAGTATATAGATACAGTGTAGCACAGTATTAGTATAGAGATACAGTGTAGCACAGTATTAGTATATAGATACAGTGTAGCACAGTATTAGTATATAGATACAGTGTAGCACAGTATTAGTATAGAGATACAGTGTAGCAAAGTATTGGTATATAGATACAATGTAGGACAGTATTTGTATATAGATACAGTGTAGCACAGTATTAGTATATAGATACAGTGTAGCACAGTATTAGTGTATAGATACAATGTAGCACAGTATTAGTGTGTGTGTGTGTGTAGATACAGTGTAGCACAGTATTAGTATAGAGATACAGTGTAGCAAAGTATTGGTATACTGTATAGATACTATGTAGCACAGCATTTGTATACAGATACAGTGTAGCACAGTATTAGTGTATAGATACATTGTAGCACAGTATTAGTGTATAGATACAATGTAGCACAGTATTAGTGTGTGTGTGTGTAGATACAGTGTAGCACAGTATTAGTATAGAGATACAGTGTAGCAAAGTATTGGTATACTGTATAGATACTATGTAGCACAGCATTTGTATACAGATACAGTGTAGCACAGTATTAGTGTATAGATACATTGTAGCACAGTATTAGTGTATAGATACAATGTAGCACAGTATTAGTGTGTGTGTGTAGATACAGTGTAGCACAGTATTAGTATAGAGATACAGTGTAGCAAAGTATTGGTATACTGTATAGATACTATGTAGCACAGTATTAGTATAGAGATAAAGTGTAGCACAGTATTAGTATATAGATACAGTGTAGCACAGTATTAGTATAGAGATACAGTGTAGCACAGTATTAGTATAGAGATACAGTGTAGCACAGTATTAGTATAGAGATACAGTGTAGCACAGTATTAGTATAGAGATACAATGTAGCACAGTATTAGTATAGAGATACAATGTAGCACAGTATTAGTATATAGATACAGTGTAGCACAGTATTAGTGTATATAGATACAGTGTAGCACAGTATTAGTATAGAGATACAGTGCAGCACAGTATTAGTATATAGATACAGTGTAGCACAGTATTAGTATAGAGATACAATGTAGCACAGTATTAGTATATAGATACAGTGTAGCACAGTATTAGTATATAGATACAGTGTAGCACAGTATTAGTATATAGATACAGTGTAGCACAGTATTAGTATAGAGATACAATGTAGCACAGTATTAGTATATAGATACAGTGTAGCACAGTATTAGTATAGAGATACAGTGTAGCACAGTATTAGTATAGAGATACAGTGTAGCACAGTATTAGTATAGAGATACAGTGTAGCACAGTATTAGTATAGAGATACAATGTAGCACAGTATTAGTATATAGATACAGTGTAGCACAGTATTAGTGTATATAGATACAGTGTAGCACAGTATTAGTATAGAGATACAATGTAGTACAGTATTAGTATAGAGATACAGTGTAGCACAGTATTAGTATAGAGATACAGTGTAGCACAGTATTAGTATAGAGATACAGTGCAGCACAGTATTAGTATAGAGATACAGTGTAGCACAGTATTAGTATAGAGATACAGTGCAGCACAGTATTAGTATAGAGATACAGTGTAGCAAAGTATTAGTATAGAGATACAGTGTAGCACAGTATTAGTATAGAGATACAGTGTAGCACAGTATTAGTATAGAGATACAATGTAGCACAGTATTAGTATATAGATACAGTGCAGCACAGTATTAGTATATAGATACAGTGTAGCACAGTATTAGTATAGAGATACAGTGCAGCACAGTATTAGTATAGAGATACAGTGCGGCACAGTATTAGTATAGAGATACAGTGCAGCACAGTATTAGTATAGAGATACAATGTAGCACAGTATTAGTATATAGATACAGTGTAGCACAGTATTAGTATATAGATACAGTGTAGCACAGTATTAGTATAGAGATACAGTGCAGCACAGTATTAGTATAGAGATACAGTGCAGCACAGTATTAGTATAGAGATACAATGTAGCACAGTATTAGTATATAGATACAGTGCAGCACAGTATTAGTATATAGATACAGTGTAGCACAGTATTAGTATAGAGATACAGTGTAGCACAGTATTAGTATAGAGATACAGTGTAGCACAGTATTAGTATATAGATACAGTGCGGCACAGTATTAGTATAGAGATACAGTGTAGCACAGTATTAGTATAGAGATACAGTGCAGCACAGTATTAGTATATAGATACAGTGCGGCACAGTATTAGTATAGAGATACAGTGTAGCACAGTATTAGTATAGAGATACAATGTAGCACAGTATTAGTATATAGATACAGTGCAGCACAGTATTAGTATAGAGATACAGTGTAGCACAGTATTAGTATATAGATACAATGTAGCACAGTATTAGAGATACATTGTTTCAGTCTCACCGGCTGTTTAGTTTCACTTCCTCATCCACTTTCTGCATCTGAATATGACTAAGTGGGCGTGGTCTCATATCAGTGGGCGGGGAAGAAGTCTTACTAGCTGATCACAATGACACGTCTCATCCTGTCACCCAATCAGAGGGGAGCACATGATACCAAAATAATGCAGATTAACACTCCCAGTAACACATTAACCCTCTCCTGTCACCCTGCAGATCATCTCTCCTAGTAACACATTAACCCTCTCCTGTCACCCTGCAGATCATCACTCCCAGTAACACATTAACCCTCTCCTGTCACCCTGCAGATCATCACTCCCAGTAACACATTAACCCTCTCCTGTCACCCTGAAGATCATCTCTCCTAGTAACACATTAACCCTCTCCTGTCACCCTGCAGATCATCACTGCCAGTAACACATTACCCCCTCTCCTGTCACCCTGCAGATCATCACTCCCAGTAACACATTAACCCTCTCCTGTCACCCTGCAGATCATCACTCCCAATAAAACATTAACCCTCTCCTGTCACCCTGCAGATCATCACTCCTAGTAACACATTAACCCTCTCCTGTCACCCTGCAGATCATCTCTCCTAGTAACACATTAACCCTCTCCTGTCACCCTGCAGATCATCACTCCCAGTAACACATTAACCCTCTCCTGTCACCCTGCAGATCATCACTCCCAGTAACACATTAACCCTCTCCTGTCACCCTGCAGATCATCACTCCTAGTAACACATTAACCCTCTCCTGTCACCCTGCAGATCATCTCTCCTAGTAACACATTAACCCTCTCCTGTCACCCTGCAGATCATCGCTCCCAGTAACACATTAACCCTCTCCTGTCACCCTGCGGATCATCACTCCTAGTAACACATTAACCATCTCCTGTCACCCTGCAGATCATCGCTCCCAGTAACACATTAACCCTCTCCTGTCACCCTGCGGATCATCACTCCCAGTAACACATTAACCCTCTCCTGTCACCCTGCAGATTATCACTCCCAGTAACACATTAACCCTCTCCTGTCACCCTGCAGATCATCTCTCCTAGTAACACATTAACCCTCTCCTGTCACCCTGCAGATTATCACTCCCAGTAACACATTAACCCTCTCCTGTCACCCTGCAGATCATCACTCCTAGTAACACATTAACCCTCTCCTGTCACCCTGCAGATTATCACTCCTAGTAACACATTAACCCTCTCCTGTCACCCTGCAGATTATCACTCCCAGTAACACATTAACCCTCTCCTGTCACCCTGCAGATCATCACTCCTAGTAACACATTAACCCTCTCCTGTCACCCTGCAGATTATCACTCCCAGTAACACATTAACCCTCTCCTGTCACCCTGCAGATTATCACTCCCAGTAACACATTAACCCTCTCCTGTCACCCTGCAGATTATCACTCCCAGTAACACATTAACCCTCTCCTGTCACCCTGCAGATCATCTCTCCTAGTAACACATTAACCCTCTCCTGTCACCCTGCAGATTATCACTCCTAGTAACACATTAACCCTCTCCTGTCACCCTGCAGATTATCACTCCCAGTAACACATTAACCCTCTCCTGTCACCCTGCAGATCATCACTCCTAGTAACACATTAACCCTCTCCTGTCACCCTGCAGATTATCACTCCCAGTAACACATTAACCCTCTCCTGTCACCCTGCAGATCATCTCTCCTAGTAACACATTAACCCTCTCCTGTCACCCTGCAGATTATCACTCCCAGTAACACATTAACCATCTCCTGTCACCCTGCAGATCATTACTCCCAGTAACACATTAACCATCTCCTGTCACCCTGCAGATCATCACTCCCAGTAACACATTAACCATCTCCTGTCACCCTGCAGATCATTACTCCCAGTAACACATTAACCATCTCCTGTCACCCTGCAGATTATCACTCCCAGTAACACATTAACCCTCTCCTGTCACCCTGCAGATCATCACTCCCAGTAACACATTAACCCTCTCCTGTCATCCTGCAGATTATCACTCCCAGTAACACATTAACCCTCTCCTGTCACCCTGCAGATTATCACTCCCACTAACACATTAACCCTCTCCTGTCACCCTGCAGATCATCACTCCCAGTAACACATTAACCATCTCCTGTCACCCTGCAGATCATTACTCCCAGTAACACATTAACCATCTCCTGTCACCCTGCAGATCATTACTCCCAGTAACACATTAACCATCTCCTGTCACCCTGCAGATTATCACTCCCAGTAACACATTAACCCTCTCCTGTCACCCTGCAGATTATCACTCCCAGTAACACATTAACCCTCTCCTGTCACCCTGCAGATCATCACTCCCAGTAACACATTAACCATCTCCTGTCACTCTGCAGATCATCTCTCCCAGTAACACATTAACCATCTCCTGTCACTCTGCAGATCATCTCTCCCAGTAACACATTAACCCTCTCCTGTCACCCTGCAGATCATTACTCCCAGTAACACATTAACCATCTCCTGTCACCCTGCAGATCATTACTCCCAGTAACACATTAACCATCTCCTGTCACCCTGCAGATTATCACTCCCAGTAACACATTAACCCTCTCCTGTCACCCTGCAGATCATCACTCCCAGTAACACATTAACCCTCTCCTGTCACCCTGCAGATTATCACTCCCAGTAACACATTAACCCTCTCCTGTCACCCTGCAGATCATCACTCCCAGTAACACATTAACCCTCTCCTGTCACCCTGCAGATCATCACTCCCAGTAACACATTAACCATCTCCTGTCACTCTGCAGATCATCTCTCCCAGTAACACATTAACCATCTCCTGTCACTCTGCAGATCATCTCTCCCAGTAACACATTAACCCTCTCCTGTCACCCTGCAGATTATCACTCCCAGTAACACATTAACCCTCTCCTGTCACCCTGCAGATTATCACTACCAGTAACACATTAACCATCTCCTGTCACCCTGCAGATCATTACTCCCAGTAACACATTAACCCTCTCCTGTCACCCTGCAGATTATCACTCCCAGTAACACATTAACCCTCTCCTGTCACCCTGCAGATCATTACTCCCAGTAACACATTAACCCTCTCCTGTCACCCTGCAGATCATTACTCCCAGTAACACATTAACTCTCTCCTGTCACCCTGCAGATCATCACTCCCAGTAACACATTAACCCTCTCCTGTCACCCTGCAGATCATCACTCCCAGTAACACATGAATCCTCTCCTGTCACGCTGCAGATCATTACTCCCAGATTGATATACATTTGCTATAAAAGGTATTTACCCCTTTGGACTTTTTCACATATAGTTGTGTAATATGGAGCTATGATGTATTTATTTGAAATTTATTCCCACTAACTAATAAGAAGTACTAGATAACATGACAAAAAATAAATAAACATTTTTCCAAATTAATTATGAACAATAAACATTTGATATTAAAGTTTGTTGGAGTCCACCAGGGTGAGTCAGATGATTATATCATACTTGCCAACTCTCCCGGAATGTCCGGGAGACTCCCGCATTTTGTGAGAGTCTCCCGGACTCCCGGGCGAGTGTGGCAATCTCCCGAATTCTGCTCACTTCCTAGTGAAGTCGGCAGAATTAGATTCCCGGTGAAATCGCGGCGTTTGGCCCCATCCCCCGCTATCAAATGACGCGTTTGCATCATGATGTCACAGAGGGCGGGGCCAAATGACGCGATTTTGGCCACCACGCCCCCCTCACTGGCTGGCTGCCGGAAGGGAGCTGAAGAAAGTAGGCAAGTATGGATTATATCATAAATACACCTCTCCTCAGTAGTTAGTGCATTTCTGAGCAAGGACTTCAAAAGTCAAAAGAACATTCCTGTCAGGTTACCAGGAGAATATAGGAGTCAGCACTAAGCCTGATTGACGCTGGCAGGTCCAGAGGTGCAGAGTCTAATGAGTTCCCCAGTATTCACCTAGAACCACCGCAAGGCAGGATGGACTTTGCTAGAACTTGTAGGTCACGGTGCTCTGGGTTGCCTCAGGGTGTAGTACTGCGGAGAAAAGGTAACAAGAGAGGCTCTATGGAGCACAGGATACTTTGGAGCAGGGTCACATAGTACACAAAGTCCAGGTACTAGCGGAAGGAAAAAGCAGAGTCAGATTATCGGTCAATCAGGAGGATGGTCAGCAGGCAGAGGTTCCATACACAGGAGTCAATCAGAGAAACAACCAGGGAGGAGAGACTGGAGCAGACACAGGGATCAGATCCAATTTGTAGAGATGGTGGCAGATGTAGCCAGAAGGCCACTGGGTTAATCTTGGTGCCAATTTCATACTAGGAACTTTTAACCGAATATTTCTGGTGGACAACCAAACCATGTCTTCGGAACCAGTTTGGGAACAGCGCACCTTCTCTTGTTGTAGCGCACCTTGGAACGAGTAGATCTCTTCAAACTTATTTTGACCTGTTCCCAGATAACAGAGAAATTGAGAAAAAAGGAGTTCACCGCTGGACCTGGAAAAGTAGGAACTGAAGATAAAGTGGGAAATCTCGGTTAAACCATTTAACTGTGGGTGGTAAGCGGATGAAAAATCAAGTTTAATCCCCATTTTACCACAAAAAATAAACCAAAACTTAGAGCCCAACTGTGAACCAGATACAACGTCAAGGGGGCACCCATGTCATCAAAAAACTTCTTTGATGAAGAGATCCGCCAGGTTAGAGGATGATGGACGGACACAAAGTCCTTAACATCCTTGCGTAGGGAGGGTCACCAGTAATTGAGTGAGAGAAGTTCCCAGGTCTTATTGATTCCAGCATGACACAAAAAGCTGGAGGTACGGGACTAGAGTAATAATTTAGCTCGTAAATGCAGAAGATTAAAAGACTTCCCATGGGGACAGGTGGAGTCCACCAGAGATGTTGTAGCTAAAATACCTTCAAAAATCAACTTAACCTCCTTGGAAGGTTTGTTTTCGGCATAATGAAAGGACCCGGAAAGCGCATTGGTTTTCTTGCTCTTTGGTCCGGTGCGATATGTCATATTAATGTCAAACCGTGATAAAAAAAAAAAGTGACCACCTTGCTTGGTGGGGATTTAAGAAGTGTCCTGAATGTAAGTGTAAGAGATTTTTGTTATCCGTGAAAATCGTTACTGGAAATACAGCCTCCTCGAAAAGACACCACCACCATTCGGAAAGGGCTAGTTTGGTAGCTAGCAGCACCTTATCTCCAATACGGTAGTTTCTCTCAGCAGACAGGAACATATGGGAGAGGAAACCACAGGGGTGGAGAATCTCGATGAGACAGGATAGCTCCAGTACCGTGGGAGAATGCGTCCACTTCTATGAAGAATGGTCATTGACCATCAGGTTGTAGTAAAATAGGTGCAGAAGAAAATGCAGCATCTAGTTTCTTGAAAGCCTTGATGGCTTCTGGGGGTCAAACCTTGGTATTAGCAGATTTTTTGGTTAAAGCCGTGATGGGATCAATGACTGAAGAATAACCTTTAATAAACTGCCTGTAATAATTAGAGAAGCCAAGAAAGCGTTGGATAGCCTTCAACCCAGTGGGTTGTGGCCAGTCAGAAATAGCATTCACTTTAGTGGGATTAATGTCCTGTACCTGAAATAATGAAGCCCAAGTAGGGCACTGTACAGGGCACTCTGTTCCTGTACAAAGAGGCAATTTTCAAGATTGCAAAACAGCTGATGCTCCCTGAGGAAAGTGAGGACCTCTGCTACATGTCTTCTGTGGGAGGGAAGAACTTGCGAGAAGATGAGAATTTCATCAAGATATATTATTACAAACTGGTAAAAGAGGTCCTGAAAGATTTCCTTCATAAAATTTTGAATGGCTGCTGGGGCATTGCACAAGCCAAAGGGCATTACAAGATATTCAAAGTGACCATCATGGGTGTTAAAGGCTGTCTTCCACTCATCCCCTTGCTTGATGCGGATGATGTTGTAAGCCCCTCGTAAACCCAGTTTAAAAAACACGGTAGCCCCTTAATGCATTTAAAAGACAAATTAATGGTAGAGGATATCTACTCTTAATAGTGATGACATTCAGATCCCTAAAGTCAATGCAAGGGTGAAGGCCCCCATCTTTCTTTTTTACAAAAAAGAATCCTGCTCTCACCAGAGAAAAGGATTTTCTAATGAACTCTCTCTTCAAATTCTGCTGGATATATTCGGACATAGCCTTGGGGGTAAATGTATCAAGCTGAGAGTTTTCCGGCGGGTTTGAAAAACCAATCAGATTTTAGCTATCATTTATTTAGTACATTCTACAAAATGATAGCTAGAATCTGATTGGTTGCTATAGGCAACATCTCCACTTTTCAACCCCATCTGAAAACGCTCAGCTTGATACATTTAGCCCTTGGACTCCAGAATAGATAAAGGGTAACACATTTAGGGGGAATGGGTTTTCCTGGGAGAAGGTCGATGCCACAGTCCCAAATCCAGTGAGGAGGAAGTTTGGTTGCTTTCTGCTCACAGAAGACATCAGCAAAACTCTGCTTTTGAGGAGGAAGAGAATGAGTATGAGAACATTGAGAAAAACGTAGAGTGACTGTCTTCACCAGACAACGGGAGTGACAGTGTGAACCTCAGGAGAGGATCTGAGCAGACTGTCAATCCAAAGTAGGAGACTGAAAGCCACGGGAGGCCCAGGATCAGGGAATTGAAGGAATTACCAGAAAAAAAGATATTTCTTCTTGTGTAATGATCCAGCCTAGATTGTCCTGCTTCCATCGATAGCAGTGAGACTCATAAGACAGTCCAGGGAGACCATTGGAATAGAAAGTTGTACAACAATAGAGGCAAAAATAAAGTTGCTCGCCGCACCAAAATCTAGAAGTGCAGAAAGGGATATAGAATTGGTCATAATAAACATGGAAACTGGAAAAAGAAGATTTTCTTCATTATAAGAATTGGAGAGAGCAGCGTAAGATGGACCCAGTGAGACCTCTCCTTGTCTCGTTAGGCCTTGTCATTTCCCCGTACACAGCGGACAGGTTCCCAGAAGGTGACCATTCCCACTGCAATAAAGGCAGAGTTTATTCTTGAACCTGTGCTCCCTTTCTTTAGGATTAAGACAGGCTCAACTTAATTGCATGGGTTCCTCAGTAAGGGGTGTAGGAGCCTGGAACTGAAAAGCTAGGTGGAGACTGCTACTTTATCTGAGACCTTTCCTTAAAACACAGATCCACCTTGATATTGAATGAGATAAGGTCATCAAGGGTAGCCGGAAGCTTGCGTGAAGCTAACTCAGCCTTGATATGGTCTGACAATCCCTGCCAAAAGGTTGCTAACAAGGCCTTGCTGTTCCTGCAGAGCTCAGAGGCCATAGTTCTGAATTGAACAGTGTATGGGCCCACTGACTGAGAACCCTGATGCAAATGAAGAGTCCCAGTGACTGTGTTGGAAGCTCTTCCTAAAATCTTCTTAAAGGTACACAAAAATTCAGAGCAGTTGTGAAGCAAAGGGTTATTCCTTTCCCACAAGGAGATGCCCAGTTGAGGGCTTGCTCTGACAGATTATGTAGGCGATCTTGGCTTTCTCTGAAAGGAATTTTTCAGGTAGGAGCTCAAATTGTATTGCACACTGACTTAAAAATCCCCTGCAAAGCTTAGGATCCCCATCAAATTTAGGAGGATTAGAAATACGTAACTGAGAAGTAGAAGTTGGAGCTAGAGTAGAGACAGGTTCCAGGGCCGAAGCTGAAGAACCAGATTCCACAAGGGTATTCTGGAGGGTGTCAATGCAAGTGGACAGACCTTGGAGAAATTTCAGCAGATGCTCTTTATTGGCTTCCTGTTTCTCCACTCTTCCAACCAAATGTTCCAGTAAATCCATAGGAGAGGGACCCTCCACAGGGTCCATTTTATGGTCAGAGTAAACTGTCATGTTACCAGGAGAATATAGGACTCAGGTACTGACCCTGTTTGGTGCTGGAAGGCCCAGAGGTACAGAGTCTAATGAGTTCACCAAGAACCACAGCAAGGCAGGATAGACTTTGCTGCCAGGAACTCATAGGTCGCAGTCCTCTGGGTTGCCTCAGGGTGTAGTACTGAGAAGAAAAGGTAACAGGAGAGGCTCTAATGAACACAGGACAATTTGGAGCAGAAGCAGGGTCACACAAGCCAAACAGCGCCTGTGCGGGCAAACACCAGGCACAGGCCTAAGGTAAAAGCAGAGTCAGATGAGCGCCAAGATCGGTCAATCAGGAGGATGGTCAGCAGGCAGAGATTCGATATACAGGAGTCAAACAGAGAAACACCCAGGAAGGAGAGACTGGAGCAGACACAGGGATCAGATCCAGGAGTCAGAAGGTTGCTCTGACACTGAACGCGTGTGAGAGCGCTGTTTAAGTAGAGAAGCCCTGGCCAGCTGTCACGTGAGCTGACACCCGAAGCGCCAGGCAGCCACGCGATCGAGATGGTGCTGCAACAAGGACAGGTAAGTCGTATCAATTCCAAGCAGATTCAGGACAAGGTCATTGAGAAGTACCAACCAGGAAAAGGGTAGAAGGAAATTAATATACCCCAAAGTACAGTGAAGTCCACCATACAAAAATGGAGATGATATGTAACTGTAAATATGTCTAGAACTGGCCGTACTCCAAAGCTAAGGGTCTGGCTGGGAAGAGCGGCAATAAGGGAGGACAACAAGAGGCTGTTCCCTGACAGAGATGGAGGTAAGAGTACATGGGATAACACTAGCACACGCTTCATAAATATGGGTTTTATTCAAATGTGATTTTCCCACAATGCTAAATTCATATATTATATCACTGTGTAGAAAAGTTGTGAGGATTATAACAGTCTTCACATGTTACTGTTCTACTACCAGCAGAATCCACATATTCACATGTTTTATTGGCACAAAATAAAAGTAAGATTGTACTACTGTGTGGTTAATGTGTGGATCCATTCATCAGTTATATCTACCTAATAGAGCCACTAGTAATAGGAGCATTGTTTTCTCTCTTTTCTTGGCCCATGTAGGCATTACTATGTAGAGAGCACCTAATACATAAGAATAGACACATTTCCTCCCACACTCCAGTAACATACTAGTAGGTTAAATGGCTGCTATCAAATTAACCCTAGTCTCTGTGTGTGTGTGTGTGTGTGTGTGTGTGTGTGTGTGTGTGTGTGTGTGTATGTGTGTGTGTGTGTGTGTGTGTGTGTGTGTGTGTGTGTGTGTGTGTGTGTGTGTGTGTGTGTGTGTGTGTCTGTGTGTATGTTAGGGAATTTACAATGTAAGCCCCAATGGGGCAGGGACTGATGTGAGTGAGGTCTCTGTACAGCGCTGGGGAATCAGTGGCGCTATATAAATAAATGGTGATGATGATGATGATTAAATCATTTAATATTGTATTATAAGGGTAGAGTTAATCTAGTGCAGAGTATTCCTCCTTTTATGTAATTCCCATGGAATGTGCCCCATACTGAGAGGGGGCCGCTATACGATGCAGCGGCTATTTGGGGGTGCGGCTGGAACAAAGGATGTGAAGACAGTCGCACCTCATTTAAAGGAAAATCCCTGTATATTGGGCTGGAGACTCTGTGACCAATCGGGTGTTAAATATGATTTTTTGTTAAGGCCTTATAAGGCCTTTGTTCAGCCATTTTATTGTAACTTGCATAGAAATATTATTTGCTAGAAGAGATTATTCATTTTTCTGCTGATTTGCAGTCTTACAATATGTGGGCCTATGGCCTTGAAGTTAAGCTGACATAGACAACACCTGAAGAATGTAACCAGATATGAAAACAATAAGTAGCTTCATATTCAGCTGGTAGTATGGCAGCTGTGCCCTTGATGTTGCACATAGCATACCCCCAGCTCCCCTTGAGATAAGAACAATAGGCTCATCTGTCCTTAGGAGGGGGAGAAAAATAAACACCTCAAGAATACGTGAGAAAGTTAATCAGTAGTGCCTCTCATAAACTAATGTTATAGACTTGTATGCTTATGACGTAGGATTCATTTATTCAGTAGGCTATAAAAACTTGTATCTTTGTATCAATAAACTAGAGAATATTCCTTGTATACAGAACTTGGTCTGTGTCAATTCTCTCCAGCTGATTGAAGCGCTTCCAGATATACTGGACACCACAGGCAGACTTGGGTCAGAATTTTAGATCTTACACGGGTAAACCCAGAAACCTGATCTATGGAACTACTATCTCCAGCAGCGCCTGGTGTGTAATATGCTCTTAGTATATAAGTGCTGTGTGATGTGGTGCGAGGAAGCACTAAGTGATTTTGGAGCAGCGCAACTTTTATCACCACATACGTATTTACTCCTAATTCACATCTGAACCCACATTGACCTTATTACTCCTAACCACACAGGTTTCCTGGCAATTCCATCATTGTCGTGAACATAGAGAACTTACAGTTATTTAAAATATTATATATATATTTAACCCATGACATAATTGTGGGGAATAAGGGATAAATCATAACTGCAGTGTAAATATGTTATATCAAATGAATCCATTGATAAGTTCAGCTATGAAAGTGTAAAATGTGAGGACAGAAAGTGTGATGTAAATGTATTGGAGGGCTTTGCACATTCCAGGATGAGCAGAGAGGAGAGTCACCTATGGCAGCTTCAAATAACTCTTATGTGAGATATATCCTGACACACGTTAGTTTTTGGACTCCTCAATAGACTTTGTGGGGCCGGTCACAGCTGGACATCCTTGCAGCCCAAGGCATCATTTTGAAAGTCTATACAGATATATAGAAATATGAGCTTCAAAGAAAAACGTCTTCATAGTTCATCATTTTGGGAAATCCGGGTGCACTCTATACTGAGGAGCAGAAATCACACCAGGGTTGTGAATGACAGGTACGGGTGGTATCCTGGAACAGCTAAAATCACATATCTTTGTAAAATGTATGTCACATTGTCAAAATTTCATCATGTTTGGTATCAAAAGATGGACAAAGTCATAGGGGATTTATTAATAATAAAATTGGGTCTGTGTAACACTCCACAGAAAAGTTATGTCACAAAGTAGAATAGAGTAGTAAATCAGACAACATGCAAATGGTAAATGAAAAAGTATCACAGACACAATCCCTGGGGGTAGGAAGAGGAGTGGAAGTGTCTTTAAAATGCTGAAACCAGTTACAGCAAATTGTCAGACTTTTTGGGAAATCAATTCACATTGATAAGCTGTCCATCTTCCAAGCCAGAAAAGGCAATTCATGTAAGTGGTACTCTGAATGTAACCCCTTTTATTTTAAACTGTTTTGCTTGTTATGTCAATCTATTACTTGTTTATTTATTATTTTTTTGTCTCTGTATGCTCTGTACTTTTGTATATTAAATCTATAATTTAATATGTTGCGTCCTTGATACTCTAGCGAATCCATTAGCCAGTTAAGAAGAATATAGCTCGACCAAGTTAACACTTTGAATGCCAGTGTGTGATTTGTTGATACATTTGATTAACAAGCTGTGTGAGATGAGCGGGCTCGGATTATCGCAATCCGAGCCCACCCGAACAGTGCGGATCCGATGGTGATCCGAGCACTGTTCGGGTATTTCCGGCGGGGAGAAACACTGAAAGCGAGCCTGAGCTCAAAATCCCGCCGTCGGATCTCGCGAGACTCGGATTCTATACATATCACCGCATGCGCAGAACATACCCAGCAGCGGCCGCGACTTTGAAACACACTGAAGATCTAGCCGTAGCCGGAGACAGCACTTGGGAGGAGATCACCAACCTGAACAGGGTAAGTGAAATTATATTACGTCCGGACCCACAGGCTGGATCGCTGGACCTTTCTTTCACCCTACCAACAGTGGGTTTTACCGGCAACCCGCAGCTACCACGGGACCGTGGCCCCACTGTTTGTGCAAGCGCTCAGTCTCCGGACTACTATTATTTATGGTCTCTACTCCCTTTGGATTGTTGCATTAATCATAGACTGGATTTGTTTTGTCTATCATCTAACAGCATTGGATCGATTATAGACTCTATTTGGAGCTGTATATTTGTATATGTTTGATCCGTAGTCCCATTTATGGTGTTTGACATGTATGGTGAATAGGAGTTTCTGTACCCTCACCAGCAATACATCTACGGATTTCTGTTCGATATGCAGTTCTGTATCTAAAAGGCTATAAGCCTGGTCAATTGTGACCTAAACTATATGATAATTTTATTGGACATATCACTGTCAGTGTCTATGTTTTTAATGACATATAAGGTTGCCACCTTCTCTCTAAGTGTTCAAGCATACATGTATATGGTGACCTACTGAGATATAAAAGGCATTTATTGTGCATATAGGAGACACTACATTGGTTTAGTGAACACATGTTAAAGGGTCTCTCTGACTAGTTAGCCAAAGATAGCCACTAGTCATGTATATTTAACTGTAAAATACGACAGCCAAATACGCCTAGATTATGTCAGCAGTTTCGTTGATTTTGGCCATGTTAAGCTGGTATTCTAGTATGTGTTCTCTGATCTAAATCCAATCAGACAGGATGGAAGGATGCAATGATGCACATGGTACATATATAGTGACACTGTCACACTGGGCCACGTGTTTGTGCCGCCCACTTGTGTCGCTTAGCTTAGTCATCCAGCTACCTCGGTGCAACCTTTTGGCCTAAAAACAATATTGTGAGGTGTTCAGAATAGACTGGAAATTAGTGGAAATGAATGTTATTGAGGTTAATAATAGTGTAGGAGTGAAAAAAAACAAAAATAATGGATTTTAGCACTTTTTAAGCTTTTTTTAAAAAAAAATCAGAACCCAAAACCCGAAATCAGAACCAAAACCTTTCGTGGGGTGTTTTGGCAAAACAAATCAGAACCCAAAACCTCAAGCTAATCAGAACCCAAAACCCCAAAAGTGGCCGGTGCACACCCTTGAAAAATATATTACAATGCAAACATCTGCAAATACTTTCAAAGGGTCAGAAAACCTACATCAAACATCTGCACATGACAAAGTATACAATGCTTGTAAATCAAATAAAATCATTTTGTTTGTTGCTACTGAGACTCATATGTTGGTTTCCCCAATCTTTTTGGAAAGGACCCCACCTGCCATGATCTTATAGTGTTGTTTAATGTGATGAATGGTGTCAGGGGTGCTGGTGAACTGTCAGTCATCCCATTAGATTGTGTATTTGACCATCACTATCGTCTGTCGGTTACATCTACCCTGGAGCAGGTACAAACCTCACGTCTGACGACTCCAGGAATGAACCAGCCGCACCTACGTGGGACGCCCCTTACTGAACCTGGGCTACCTTAGTCGCCCCCTCCCTTCTCCGCTCCACCCTTCAAGTCATAAGAAGGGGTAAGTGTCATTTGCATTGGGACACTAATTGCATATAATTACATATGTTGGTATAAGTCCTGTTCTGACGCATGAGCAGAGATATTTCACACAAGATACGGCACGAACATGGACTTATGTCCGGAATAACAATAGAAAGTGAGTGTTGGCACAACAGAAGGATTGTATACAGTTGTATCAACGTCTCACACTGTGAGAGAGACCGGAAGTAAAGCAGATTTATGGAGGACCTCTGTGCTATACCGCAGAACCATCCGTACAATGTGCTGAGTTTCCAAGTCAGGTTTCAGAAAAAGAGAAATTTAAAGCACATAAAGAAATTAAAACTGAAAGTTTGAGGTCAGTTGAGGAGAATCTCCAAAAGAAAGTACCAAAGAAATGTATAATAAAATGGACCAAGCTGGAGGTTTCGAAAACTCTGCTGGAGAACCTCAGGGTACAACAATGAGCTGAAGACCATGGTTGCTGTTTGGTGACAAATACAGCGTTTCATTTGTCTAGGAAAGAGTTATATGAAATCAATGTCCGTTTTCCCCAGGAAACAAGTTTTTAGCTCTTTAAGAAATCACAGAGAGGGGAGATAGAGAGGAGAGAGATAGAGAGGCGAGAGGAGAGCGAGAGGGGGAGATAGAGAGAGGGAGAGGAAGGGAGAGAGAGGGAGAAAGAGAGAGAGAGAGAGAGGGGAGAGAGAGAATATATATATATATATAAAGAGAGAAAGAGAGAGAGGGGGGCAGAGAGGAGGGGAAAGAGAGAGGGAGGGAGAGAGAGAATGAGAGAGAGGGAGAGAGGGAAAGAGAGATAGAGATATAGAGAGAGGAGATAGAGGGGGAGGGAGAGAGAGGGGGGACAAAGGGAAAAGGAGAGGGGGAGAGAGAGAGAGGGATGAAGTAGAGAGGGTTAGAGATATATGGAGAGGGGGGGGGGTAGAGAGGGGAAGAGGAAAGGGGGGTGAGAGAGAGAGGGAGAGGGGGGTGAGAGAGAGGAGAGAGAGCGGGAGAGTGAGGGATAGAGATATATAGAGAGAGAGGGGGACAAAGAAGGAAGGAGCGGGATCAGGAGAGAGGAAGATAGAGAGTGAGGGAGATAGAGAGTGAGAGAGAGATAGAGAGAGGGGGGAGAGAGAGGAATAGAGATATATAGATAGGGGGACACAAAGATGGAAAGAGAGGGAGAGAGAGAGAGAAAGAGAGAGAGGCATAAAGATATAGAGAGAAAGAGGGGGGAGAGAGAGAGAGAGAGAGGAATAGAGATATATAGAGAGGGGACACAAATATGGAAAGAGAGGGAGAGAGAGAGAGAGAGAAAGAGAGAGAGAGAGAGAGAGAGAGGGATAAAGATATAGAGAGAAAGAGGGGGAGAGAGAGGGATAAAGATAGAGAGAGAGGGGAGAGAGAGATATAGGGATATAGAGAGAGGGGGAGGGAGGGAAGGGGGGGTTGAGAGAGAGGGGAGAGAGAGGCGGAGAGGGAGAGAGAGAGAGAGAGAGGAGTGGGAGGGAGGGATATAGAGAGGAAGAGAGATAAAGAGAGAAAGGGGGAAGATAGAGGAATAGGGATATATAGAGAGGGGAGAGACAAAGATGGAAAGAGAGAGAGGGCTAAAGATATAGAGAGAAAGAGGGGAAGAGAGAGAGAGAGATAGAGAGAGAGAGAGAGAGAGAGAGAGAGAGAGAGAGAGAGAGAGATAGGGATATAGAGAGAGGGGGAGAGAGAAAGAAGAGAGGGGGGTGAGAGAAAGAAGAGAGAGTGAGAAAGAGAGAGAGACAGAGGGGGAGAGAGGGGGGACAAGGAGGAAAGGGGAGGAGGAGAGAAAGAGAGAGAGAGGGATAGCTATATATAGAGAAAGGGGGGGAGGGAGGGAAGGGGGGTTGAGAGAGAGGGGGAGAGGGGGAGAGGGAGAGGGAGAGAGAGAGGAGTGGGAGGGAGGGATATAGAGAGGAAGAGAGAAAAAGAGAGAAAGGGGGAAGAGAGAGGAATAGATATATAGTAGAGAGGGGGGAGAGACAAAGATGGAAAGAGAGAGAGGGCGATAGGGAAAGAGAGAGGGATAAAGATATAGAAAGATAGAGGGGGGAGAGAGAGGGAGGAAAAGAAGAAGAAAGAGAGAGTAGAGAGGGGGAGAGAGAGGGAGAAAAGATAGAGCGACGGATAGAGATATAGATAGAGAGGGGGAAGGAGAGACAAAGGGGGAAGTTAAGGAGATGGAGAGAGAGAGAGCGAAGGAGAGAAATAGAGAGAACAGTAGAGAGGTAGAGTAAGGGAAAGAGAGATATAGCGAGAGGTGAGAGAAGGGGGAGACAAAAAATGAAAAAGAGGGAGGGATAGAGGGAGGGAGTGAGAGAGAGTGAGAGAGAAAGAGTGAGAGAGAGGGAAGAGAGAGAGAGGGAGAGAGAGGGGGAGAGTGAGAGGGAGAGAGAGAGGGAAGAGAGAGAGGGAGAGAGAGAGAGGGAGAGTGAGAGAGAGAGGGAGAGAGAGAGAGGGAAGAGCGAGAGAGAGAGAGAGAGAGGGAGAGTGAGAGAGAAAGAGTGAGAGAGAGGGAAGAGAGAGAGGGAGAGAGAGGGAAGAAAGAGAGAGAGAGAGAGAGGGAGAGAGTGAGAGAGAGAGAGAGAGAGGGAGAGTGAGAGAAAGAGTGAGAGAGAGGGAAGAGAGAGGGAGAGAGAGAGAGAGAGAGAGAGGGAAGAGAGAGAGAGAGAGGGAGAGAGAGGGAAGAGAGGGAGAGAGAGAGAGAGAGAGAGAGGGAGAGAGAGGGAAAGAGAGGGAAAGAGAGGGAGAGAGAGGGAAGAGAGAGAGAGAGGGAGAGAGAGAGGGAAGAGAGAGAGGGAGAGAGAGAGGGAGAGAGAGAGAGGGAGAGCGAGGGAAGAGAGGGAGAGAGAGGGACGAGAGAGAGAGGGAGAGGGAGAGAGGGAGAGAGAGGGAAGAGAGAGAGAGAGAGGGAAGAGAGAGAGAGGGAGAGAGGGAGAGAGAGGGAAGAGGGAGAGAGAGGGAAGAGAGTGAGTGAGAGAGAGAGAGAGAGAGAGAGGGAGAGAGAGGGAACAGAGAGAGGGAAGAGAGAAAGAGAGAGAGAGAGAGAGGGAGAGAGAGGGAGAGAGAGAGAGAGGGAGAGGGAGAGAGGGAGAGAGAGGGAAGAGAGAGAGAGGGAGAGAGAGGGAAGAGATAGAGGGAAGAGGGAGAGAGAGGGAAGAGAGTGAGTGAGAGAGAGAGAGAGAGAGAGAGGGAGAGAGAGGGAACAGAGAGAGGGAAGAGAAAGAGAGAGAGAGAGAGAGAGAGAGAGAGAGGGAGAGAGAGGGAAGAGAAAGAGAGGGAGAGCCCTGGTGATTGAACAGAATGTATCAACCTCAGAAAGAAGAGATTTTGTTGTGCAGTCAGTTCTGAGGTTTGATAACGAGTGTGCACGTGATGTACACGTGTGTGATATACAGGTGTCTCCAATATATTGGTGTGTGCAATATAGAGGTATGTACAGTATAGAGGTGTACTAGAGGCATGTATCTGCAATATAGAGTTTAATATACATGTGTGCAATACAGAAGTGTGTTTAATATAGAGGTGATTGGGTATGTTTAATAACAAAGTGTGTGCAATATAGAGGTGAGTGTAATACAAAGGTGAATATGTGTGTGTAATATAGAGGTGAGTGTGTGTGTTTAATATTGAGGTGTGTGCACTATAGAGTTAGGTGTAATATAAAGGTGTGTGCAATATAGAGGTATCTGTAATATTGAGGTATGTGTTATATAGAGGTGAATGTGTGTGCAATATAGAGGAGTGAGTTTAATATACATGTGTGCAATATAGGGGTGTATATAGAGGTGCATGTGCAAGATAGAGGTATGAACAATATAGGAGTATGTAATATGGAGATGTGTGCAATATAGAGATTGGGTAATATAGAGATTTATAGAGCAATAAAGTAGCTTTGGAACAGGTGGTTTATACGGGTACAGCTGGGGCTGTCGCGGTCAGTTTATTGCGCTGTGTGATGGGGGAATATCCCACAGTCCTGTGTTATTATCGGACCTGCAGACGCCGGGTGCTGGGGACCAAATGGCAGAGTATTTAGGGCGAGTTTATCTGAATATCTCTGTAATATAAGTTCTAACAGTTCTGATGCTATATAAAGATGTCTGAGAGGCTCAGCATCACATAGCAATAAATCTCACCCTAAGAGAAATATATCACATATATATTTACTGTTATTTGTTTGGGGTATCACCATACAGCTCCCTTTACAGGGAGGGACCCAAGAGCGTACAATCTAAGTATTGGGACATGTATCATTTATCGAGCCGGAGATGGCAGCATTAAAGGGGTTAATGAGACCTGCGCGGATTCATCTCCCAATATCTGCAAACATGGCCGCCAGCGAATGGCAGAGAGTGATGATGTTTGGGCCGCAGCTGTGATCAGGGCCGGGGGTCGCGGTGAGACCTTGTTTATATGAGTCTGTGAGGAAGAGACATTCTCAGATATTAGTGAGGTCTCAGCTGTGCAGAGCGAGGGGGGGTCCCCGTCTGTGGCTATATCAGTACTGGGGGCACTTCCAGAATAGGATCCATCTCTGTGTTTGCCCTCAGAAATAGTGACAGATGCCACAACCAGTTAGGGTCCTTGCGCCGGCTTTCAATGTCCAATGGCAAATTCCCATTAAAGGGCATTAAGTGTGTTACAGACAAACCCCCTCCCCATCCTTTCTTTCTCCATCTGAGATCGGTGATACCCAGGGGACGAAGGCTCATCTTCTGCTGTCTCCATCCCTCCCCCTCCTCACTCTCTCTATCACCAGCTTCCTATCTAGATGTCATCGCTCTGCCCCAAGCGAGAGGTCAGACTGAGCATCTGTCCTGGGCACCACCCACACATCTACTCTGTCCTGCTCCTAGGTGAGGTGACTGGCATCTCTGGCTGGCACTGAGGAGTGCCCGCCTCACCCACCATGTGTACAAATTGGGGATGACCCCTACCACCTGCCCCACATCAGACCTGCACCAGCCAGATCCACTCTGAGATCCCCATACCCGCTCTGGAGAAAAGGTGAGAGAGACGGGACTGGAAAGGTGAGGAGGGGGGAGGTGGACACACAACCTGTGACCAGTTCCTTATATCTTACTGATCACCGGGCAGTCTAATGACATAGATGAGGGCAGGGGGGGGGGGGGGGGGGGTGGGGGGGCTGACAGCCTTACAGACAGATGGACTGAAGACAGACTCTGGACAGTTAGCAAATGGACTGATTATCCACAGATAATAAACACTTTCTAGTAATCAATGATAGACAGGAAGATAAAAATTATGAATTCTTATTTGAAAAATACATAATTCCAATAACAGATCTATATAACGACAGCAACAGATAAGAAAAAACTCAGCATTGTGTGAAAATACAGAAATCTGGATGTTGCAACTTTTGTTTGACGTCAGCATAGGATTAATGTGAGTAAATATTGTATGTTCAGCAGCAGATCTCCGGCTGAACTTCCAGCCCAGATAACACGTTTCTCCTTCTAATACTCAGTCTGGTTATTTTAAAATGTATTTTTACATTTCTGTCTGTCCATCCAGCAGGAACCACTGGGGATATCAGGACCAGTAAGTGACTGGAATTAGTAGGTGATCAGGATCAGTTATTGATCAGGACCAGTTAAGGATCAGGATCAGTTATGATCAGGACCAGTTAAGGATCAGGATCAGTTATTGATCAGGACCAGTTATTGATCAGGATCAGTTATTGATCAGGACCAGTTAAGGATCAGGATCAGTTATTGATCAGGACCAGGTACTAATTAGGAACATTTATTGTTCAGGAAACACCATTTCACAGGTTGGGCTTAAATTTCTTGCAAAAAAACTACAAATAATGTTTTGTTTTTTACCAAAAGAATAATTTGAGAAAGAGTCAAGCACCTGTTGTTGTATCTTACAGAGGAGTACTTTCACTTTTGTTTAAAAAAAAATGGAGTCATTCTGGAATAGTGCTATGTTCAATGAGGAAAGTGTTAATTATACATCACATATCTCACAATAAATACATTAATATTTCGGCTCTGAAAGCTGAATTTAAACTATACGCTGTAAGATATTTGAATAAACACATTCATGTAAAACTGCCATTATGCTTCTGTGTGGAGTTACCAGTCACCATTAAAATTTTGGACAGGTGTAGAAGAGGAGGAGATGGGACAATGACAGGTGTGTGAGAGGGGAGATGGGACAATGACAGGTGTGTGAGAGGGGAGATGGGACAATGACAGGTGTGTGAGAGGGGAGATGGGACAATGACAGGTGTGTGAGAGGGGAGATGGGACAATGACAGGTGTGTGAGAGGGGAGATGGGACAATGACAGGTGTGTGAGAGGAGGAGATGGGACATTGACAGGTGGAAAAGAGGAGGAGATGGGACAATGACAGGTGTGTGAGAGGGGAGATGGGACAATGACAGGTGTGTGAGAGGGGAGATGGGACAATGACAGGTGGAAAAGAGGAGGAGATGGGACAATGACAGGTGTGTGAGAGGGGAGATGGGACAATGACAGGTGTGTGAGAGGGGAGATGGGACAATGACAGGTGGAAAAGAGGAGGAGATGGGACAATGGCAGGTGTAAAAAAGGAAGAGATAGGACACTGACATGTGTGTGAGAGGAGGAGATGGGACATTGACAGGTGGAAATGAGGAGGAGATGGGACAATGAGAGGTGTGTGAGAGGGGAGATGGGACAATGACAGGTAGAAAAGAGGAGGAGATGGGACAATGACAGGTGTAGAAGAGGAGAAGGGACAATGACAGGTGTAGAAGAGGAGGAGATGGGACAATGGCAGGTGTAGAAAAGGAAGAGATAGGACACTGACATGTGTGTGAGAGGAGGAGATGGGATAATGACAGGCGTGTGACAGGAGGAGATGGGGACTATGACCGGTGTGTGAGAGGAGGAGATGGGATAATGACAGGTGTAGAAGAGATGGGACAATGACAGGTGTAGAAGAGATGGTGACAGGAACAGAAGAGCAGGAGATGGGACAATGACAGGTGTGTGAGAGGGGAGATGGGACATTGACAGGTGGAAACGAGGAGGAGATGGGACAATGAGAGGTGTGTGAGAGGGGAGATGGGACAATGACAGGTGTAGAAGAGGAGGAGATGGGACAATGGCAGGTGTAGAAAAGGAAGAGATAGGACACTGACATGTGTGTGAGAGGAGGAGATGGGATAATGACAGGTGTGTAAAAGGAGAGATGGGATAATGACAGGTGTGTGAGAGGGGCAGGGCCAGATTAAGGGAATGGAGGCCCCTGGGCTAAGGGGGGCCTCCGTTCCCCCGTGAGGGCCCCTCCCCCCCCCCCCCCGTGATCCGAGCTGAACGACCCCCCCCCCCCCCCTCTTGGCACTTACCTCCTTCTCCGATGCGCTGTACACTCTTTACTGAGGGGCTCTCGTGAGAGTGAGACTCACGAGATCTCCTCAGTAAGGAGACTACAGCTGGCCGGGGAAGGACCGCAGTAAAAGTGCTCAGCAGCACTGATCGCGCCGGGGGCGCCCCCGCCCCCGACCAATCAATACTGCTGCTGAGCACTTTCAAGGGCCCCCTGGATGCCATAGGCCCCTGGGCTGTAGCCCAGTTAGCCTATGGTTAATCCGGCCCTGGAGAGGGGAGATGGGACAATGACAGGTGTGTGAGAGGGGAGATGTTATAATGACAGCTGTAAAAGAAGAGGAGATGGGACAATGACATGTGTAGAAAAGGAGGAGATGGGGCAATGACAGGTGTAAAAGAGGAGGAGACAGGATAATGACAGGCATGTGAGAGGAGGAGATGGGACTATGACCGGTGTGTGAGAGGAGGAGATGGGATAATGACAGGTGTAGAAGAGATGGGACAATGACAGGTGTAGAAGAGATGGTGACAGGAACAGAAGAGATGGTGATGGGACAATGCAGGTGAAAAAGAGGAGGAGATGGGACAATGACAGGTTTAGAAGAGGAGGAGATGGGACAATGACAGGAACAGAAGAGGAGGAGATGAGACAATGACAGGTGTGTGAGAGGAGGAGATGGGACAATGATAGGTGTAAAAGAGGAGGAGATAGGACAATGACAGGTGTGTGAGAGGAGGAGATAGGACAATGACAGGTGAGTGAGAGGGGAGATGGGACAATGACAGGTGAGTGAGAGGGGAGGTGGGACAATGACAGGTGGAAAAGAGGAGGAGATGGGACAATGACAAGTTTAGAAGAGGAGAAGGGACAATGACAGGTGTAGAAGAGGAGGAGATGGGACAATGACAGGAACAGAAGAGGAGGAGATGGGACAATAACAGGTGTAAATGAAGAGAAGGGACAATAACAGGTATGTGAGAGGGAAGATGGGACAATGACAGGAACAGAAGAGGAGGAGATGGGACAATGACAGGTGTAGAAGAGATGGGACAATGACACGTGTAGAAGAGACGGTGATGGGACAATGACAGATGTAAAAGAGAAGGAGATGGGACAATGACAGGTGTGTGAATGGAGGAGATGGGACAATGACAGGTGTGTGAGAGGTAGAGATGGTACAATGACAGGAACAGAAAAGGAGGAGATGGGACAATGACAGCTGTAGAAGAGATGGTGATGGGACAATGACAGATGTAAAAGAGAAGGAGATGGGACAATGACAGGTGTGTGAGAGGTAGAGATGGGACAATGACAGGTGGAAAAGAGGAGGAGATGGGATAATGTCAGGTGTGTGAGAGGGGAGATGGGACAATGACATGTGTGTGAGAGGGGAGATGTTATAATGACAGCTGTAAAAGAAGAGGAGATGGGACAATGACATGTGTAGAAAAGGAGGAGATGGGGCAATGACAGGTGTAAAAGAGGAGGAGACAGGATAATGACATGCGTGTGAGAGGAGGAGATGGGACTATGACCGGTGTGTGAGAGGAGGAGATGGGATAATGACAGGTGTAGAAGAGATGGGACAATGACAGGTGTAGAAGAGATGGTGACAGGAACAGAAGAGGAGGAGATGGGACAATGACAGGTATAGAAGAGATGGTGATGGGACAATGACAGGTGAAAAAGAGGAAGAGATGGGACAATGACAGGTGTGTGAGAGGAGGAGATGGGACAATGATAGGTGTAAAAGTGAAGGAGATGGGATAATGACAGGTTTAGAAGAGGAGAAGGGATAATAACAGGTGTAGAAGAGGAGAAGATGGGACAATGACATGTGTGTGAGAGGGGAGAGGGGACAATGACAGGTGTAGAAGAGATGATGATGGGACAATGACAGGTGTAAAAGAGGAAGAGATGGGACAATGACAGGAACAGAAGAGGAGGAGATGGGATAATGACCGGTGTGTAAGAGGGGACAATGACAGGTGTAAAAGAGGAAGAGATGGGACAATGACAGGTGTGTGTGAGAGGAGATGGGACAATGACAGATAGAGAAGAGGAGGTAATGGGATAGTGACAGATAACGTAAAACTGGCATTAAGCTTCTGTTTGGACTTACCAGGGATCTACCATTCCACGTTTTGACACTGACGGGTGTTAAAGGGATGATGGAACAGACAGGTATATGAGAGGAGAGATGGGACAATGACCGGTGTGTGAGAGGGGAGATGGGACAATGACACCTGTGTGAGATAAGGTAAATGGTCAATGACAGAAAAGGCGATAATTACAGGTGTATCATAAAGGGATTAAACATGTGTATAAGACAGGGAGGAGATCGGTGATAATTAGTACCACTAGGTGCACAAAAAGATGAATAAATAAAATAGACTATTAATTAGGAAAAAAAGCTGCTGCAAAACAGGAGGCCGCATCCCTCCCTCAAAATACCAGGAGAAAACAACACACAGATGCAGCACTAACAGGATAATGTGATGAAAAATAGTCCCGAACAAACTCAGTCAGGTAAGATGACTCGTACAGCACCACTGATAAAAGTAAGTATGATTTAATATGACACAAACAGAAGCAAAATACCACAAATACAATAACAATAAAAAATCTAAAAATGAACAAAAGCAAGAGAAAACCCCTAAAACAATGTATCAAGCATATGTCATATCAAAAGGATAAATAGAATCAAGGATAGCAAGAAAATATCAATAACCTGAGTAGAAAGAGTATGGCTGGGCCCACAAAAAAATTATTAACTAACCAGGAAAACTAGCAATATAGTGTACGTTAGCCAGAACTTTAACCCAGGGAGCCTGTTCTGGACCTTCCACTGGATGGAAGGTCCAGAACAGGCTCTACAATGTCTCAATATATCTATTGAGACATTGGTAGAGCGATTCTGATTAGTTTATCTGATTCATGAGATGTTTAAAAAGGACTTATTTTTGACAAGAATTATGATAGACTCCACGTGAAAATTGTGCACATCTCTATAGCAAAAATAAATTAGATCCTTCAATGAGCAACTGTGGACTGGAATTGTCCAATATAATAGTACAATAGGAATGTCATTGTTCTAATGCACATAAATCCTTCAGATCACTGATTTATTATTCCAAAGAATAAACAACTGAGGCCACATGGGAGAGGCAGATGTTAGTACTTACCTGACCACCGGTGAGTCCACCTGGGCCCCGATATAAGATGACTCGGTAATAGAAGGTAAAGTTCTCTACTGTGCTGACATTGCACTTTCTACGACTACACTCCGTTCACAGGCTGAGTAAATGATGCGCATACGTATGAAGTCTGAACTAATGGTAGAGATGCTGCCGTCATCTGTAGGTTTAACCAGCGTAACAATAGATCTATGATCCGACGGACAGAATGAAACTACCAAAGTTCAGCGAAATGAAAATATCCAAAAGGAGTCTGGTAAGAATCATAAAGAAACTTGTCCTTAGCAATAGGTATTTCCAGAGGGTTTGGTGCAAAAATAAATACCCTGACGCTTTTATCACCTTCATTTCCCTCTGAAGAAATCGCCTTTATTGTATTTGTGGTATTTTTATGCTTCTGTGTCATATTAAATCATATTTATCTTCATCAATGGTGCTGTACGAGTCATCTTCCCTGACTCAGTTTGTTCAGGACTATTATTTATCACATTATCCTGTTAGCGCTGCGTCTAGGTGTATAGGAGAGGGATGAGACAGACAGGTGTATAGGAGAGGGATGAGACAGACAGGTGTATAGGAGAGGGATGAGACAGACAGGTGTATAGAGGGATGAGACAGACAGGTGTATAGAGGGATGAGACAGACAGGTGTATAGAGGGATGAGACAGACAGGTGTATAGGAGAGGGATGAGACAGACAGGTGTATAGGAAAGGGATGAGACAGACAGGTGTATAGGAGAGGGATGAGACAGACAGGTGTATAGGAGAGGGATGAGACAGACAGGTGTATAGAGGGATGAGACAGACAGGTGTATAGAGGGATGAGACAGACAGGTGTATAGGAGAGGGATGAGACAGACAGGTGTATAGGAGAGGGATGAGACAGACAGGTGTATAGGAGAGGGATGAGACAGACAGGTGTATAGGAGAGGGATGAGACAGACAGGTGTATAGGAGAGGGATGAGACAGACAGGTGTATAGGAGAGGGATGAGACAGACAGGTGTATAGGAGAGGGATGAGACAGACAGGTGTATAGGAGAGGGATGAGACAGACAGGTGTATAGAGGGATGAGACAGACAGGTGTATAGGAGAGGGATGAGACAGACAGGTGTATAGGAGAGGTATGAGACAGACAGGTGTATAGAGGGATGAGACAGACAGGTGTATAGGAGAGGGATGAGACAGACAGGTGTATAGAGGGATGAGACAGACAGGTGTATAGAGGGATGAGACAGGCAGGTGTATAGGAGAGGGATGAGGCAGACAGGTGTATAGGAGAGGGATGAGACAGACAGGTGTATAGGAGAGGGATGAGACAGACAGGTGTATAGGAGAGGGATGAGACAGACAGGTGTATAGGAGAGGGATGAGACAGACAGGTGTATAGGAGAGGGATGAGACAGACAGGTGTATAGGAGAGGGATGAGACAGACAAGTGTATAGGAGAGGGATGAGACAGACAGGTGTATAGGAGAGGGATGAGACAGGCAGGTGTATAGGAGAGGGATGAGACAGACAGGTGTATAGGAGAGGGATGAGACAGACAGATGTATAGGAGAGGGATGAGACAGACAGGTGTATAGGAGAGGGATGAGACAGACAGGTGTATAGGAGAGGGATGAGACAGACAGGTGTATAGGAGAGGGATGAGACAGACAGGTGTATAGGAGAGGGTTGAGACAGACAGGTGTATAGGAGAGGGATGAGACAGACAGGTGTATAGGAGAGGGATGAGACAGACAGGTGTATAGGAGAGGGATGAGACAGACAGGTGTATAGAGGGATGAGACAGACAGGTGTATAGGAGAGGGATGAGACAGACAGGTGTATAGAGGGATGAGACAGACAGGTGTATAGAGGGATGAGACAGGCAGGTGTATAGGAGAGGGATGAGACAGACAGGTGTATAGGAGAGGGATGAGACAGACAGGTGTATAGGAGAGGGATGAGACAGACAGGTGTATAGGAGAGGGATGAGACAGACAGGTGTATAGGAGAGGGATGAGACAGACAGGTGTATAGGAGAGGGATGAGACAGACAGGTGTATAGGAGAGGGATGAGACAGACAGGTGTATAGGAGAGGGATGAGACAGACAGGTGTATAGAGGGATGAGACAGACAGGTGTATAGGAGAGGGATGAGACAGACAGGTGTATAGGAGAGGGATGAGACAGACAGGTGTATAAGAGAGGGATGAGACAGACAGGTGTATAGGAAAGGGATGAGACAGACAGGTGTATAGGAGAGGGATGAGACAGACAGGTGTATAGGAGAGGGATGAGACAGACAGGTGTATAGGAAAGGGATGAGACAGACAGGTGTATAGGAGAGGGATGAGACAGACAGGTGTATAGGAGAGGGATGAGACAGACAGGTGTATAGGAGAGGGATGAGACAGACAGGTGTATAGGAGAGGGATGAGACAGACAGGTGTATAGGAGAGGGATGAGACAGACAGGTGTATAGGAGAGGGATGAGACAGACAGGTGTATAGGAGAGGGATGAGACAGACAGGTGTATAAGAGAGGGATGAGACAGACAGGTGTATAGGAGAGGGATGAGACAGACAGGTGTATAGGAGAGGGATGAGACAGACAGGTGTATAGGAGAGGGATGAGACAGACAGGTGTATAGGAGAGGGATGAGACAGACAGGTGTATAGGAGAGGGATGAGACAGACAGGTGTATAGGAGAGGGATGAGACAGACAGGTGTATAGGAGAGGGATGAGACAGACAGGTGTATAGGAGAGGGATGAGACAGACAGGTGTATAGAGGGATGAGACAGACAGGTGTATAGGAGAGGTATGAGACAGACAGGTGTATAGAGGGATGAGACAGACAGGTGTATAGAGGGATGAGACAGGCAGGTGTATAGGAGAGGGATGAGACAGACAGGTGTATAGGAGAGGGATGAGACAGACAGGTGTATAGGAGAGGGATGAGACAGACAGGTGTATAGGAGAGGGATGAGACAGACAGGTGTATAGGAGAGGGATGAGACAGACAGGTGTATAGAGGGATGAGACAGACAGGTGACATAGACATTGCTAAAGGAAATGTTTTGCTAGACAACGAAAATACAAGTAAGTAGTTTATTATAAGACCCCATCGGGGTGATGATGTATTATAAGACCCCATCTGGGTGATGTTGTATTATAAGATTCCATCTGGGTGATGATGTATTCTAAGACTCCATCTGGGTGATGATGTATTATAAGACCCCATCGGGGTGATGATGTATTATAAGACCCCATCTGGGTGATGCTGTATTATAAGATTCCATCGGGGTGATGATGTATTATAAGACCCCATCTTGGTGATGATGTATTATAAGACCCCATCTGGGTGATGATGTATTATAAGACCCCATCTTGGTGATGTTGTATTATAAGATTCCATCTGGGTGATGATGTATTATAAAACCCCATCTGGGTGATGATGTATTATAAGACCCCATCTTAGTGATGATAGATTATAAGACCCAATCTGGGTGACAATGTATTATAAGACCCCATCTGGGTGATGATGTATTATAAGATTCCATCTGGGTGATGATGTATTATAAGACTCCATCTGGGCGATGATGTATTATAAGACTCCATCTGGGTGATGATAGGTTATTAGACCCCATTGGGGTGATGATGTATTATAAGATTCCATTGGGGGTGATGATGTATTATAAGACCCCATCTGGGTGATGATGTATTATAAGATCCCATCTGGATGATGATGTATTATAAGACCCCATCTGGGTGATGATGTATTATAAGACACTATTTTAGTTTGCAAGTAGTATAAACTACAGCTTGTATTGCAATATTTTAGAGCGATTTCTTGCTAGTGGGAAAAACAGCGATGAGCGGAGCATGGACAATGGGACACTGAGCCTCTGTACAGCACCCCAAGATCCATATTAGTGATAGCACAACCCTCTCAACCACCACTAAATATTACTACATTAAGTATAATTAGAATGTAGTGGAGAGGTAGAAGAGGCCACTCAGAGGAGGTATCGGTGTGAGCTGTCTTCAGACAACATTCTTTACATGTGTCTATAATGAGATAAATTGCGGAAACTTTTCTAGAAATCGGTTTATGTGTTGTGGGCAGCACAATGTAGAGACTCTCATCCGTGTTTCAACGTTTATGGTGATTGGGTCTTTCTTCCAGTCTGGTCCTTCTGCTAGTTTGTTGTGTCGCTCATTGTACGGAAATCAAGCAGTTTAGACCAAAACAACCAAATTTTGCAGTCTGTGGTCTCCATACAGGATGAGAAAGTCTCTTTTCAGTTGATGTTTCAGATAACAGGATATTTAGACACATCTCTAGCAGTACACAATGAAGACCCTGGCAGATTGGCACCAATGCTTCCAACGTGTTTATGTAACGATTGAGCTCTTTGATGGTTGTGCTCTTTTATGACCACTTTCCTTCTTTTCCACCTCACCACTTTTCTGATTTTGCAGGGGCAGCAGAGAGCAAAGATGATGCTGAGTCCAGAACAGGTAGATTCGGACCAACCATCGGCACAGTCTGAATCCGACTCCGCAGTGAGCGACTTAAAGGGGGAAAGTGTATCTGAGGCTGAGGGAGGAGACCGTGATACTCCATGTCTTCCCCCACAATTGAGCCGTGAGGAGAAGAGGAGGAGAAGACGAGCCACCGCAAAGTATCGCTCAGCACATGCTACAAGGGAGCGCATCCGCGTGGAGGCCTTTAATGTGGCATTTGCAGAGCTTCGACGACTTCTGCCCACTCTGCCACCTGACAAAAAACTCTCAAAGATTGAGATTCTTCGTCTGGCAATCTGCTACATCTCCTACCTCAACCATGTGTTGGATGTCTAGATCGTACATGGAAGATCTGTAGAAGGGTCACTGGGGCCATGTAGTAGGCGTTATGTGATGGTCATTGTAAGGCGGTATAGAGTGAGAAGACATTACTATGGTCATACTGTGCTCCAGAGACAGGACAGTGTCGTGCTTCTGATTACCTGGAAGTGGTGACATGATTAAGTGTGTCCTTCACAGATCCAGAGGTCACAGATGAGAGTCTGGTGTAGCTCATGGCTTGGTGAGCAGAGGATGTGACCGTGGGCTCAGAGACATTCATCTTTTTCCAAGTTGAGAAGGAGAGAGCTCAGGGCCAGTATCAGTCAGTAGCTATAGACAACCATTGAAACAATGTGCATTAATTACTAGGTTATTGGACCAAAGGTGACTGTGTGTTAGAGGTGCCTATTCTTCATGTAGCAATGGAAGCACCTTGTGGCAGATGTGTGTTATCTGTGTAGAGTATAAGTGCCATTCAGTGGCTGCTGCGTGTATTACATGAGTATTTATATATATACATATATATCTATATATGTATGTGGGTGTCTTACATACTACACGGGCTTAAGAGAGGCTGTGCCAGGTAAATATTCCTTGTGACTAATCACCCTCTTATTTTGCTGATAGCTAGAAATATACCCCCAGCCCCTCTTACTCTGGGGCAGAATGAGCATAAAGGACTCATCATCATTTAGAGTTGGGCGTCAGTTTTTCATACAATGTACATTTCTGTACTGTACATAATCACCAAAAATACTCACTCACATGTCCTTACAAGAGGCAGACGGGGCAGAGTAGGATGAGTACGGCAGGGGCGAGTTATCTGTGACACTTCAGACCTTGACACACGGGCAGATACGCTTTATAGGGGCGTATCTAAAAGATGATCAGCAGCAACAGCTAAGTTGCTACTGATTGGCAGATTGTGCATTGATCCCTCCCAGTGATGGTACTTACATCATTAGTGTGGCTGCTACGTTATATGAAGTTGTGGATGTCTATTCACATTACTTATTTGATGCCTCCATGTGGACTGTGACAGGTGTGTGTGTTTAATCTCATTTGTATTATCATCATTTATTTATATATCACCACCAATTCCACAGCGCTTAATAGAGAACATGTGTCATTCACATCCCCATTACAGCCTATAGTATAATTTCCTTGACAGGATTAGTTTCAGCAGCCAACCTACTCAAGGGCGCATGCATATACATATAGTTAGCTGCTGCGCATGCATATACATATAGTTAGCTGCTGCGCATGCGCATGTGCAGCAGCTCCATTTCAGCAACACTGCACAGAACAGCAGCCGCGGCGCTGTCAAAGAAACATACGTGACGGTGCTGTATTGTAAGGACGCTTCTTTGACTTCGCCGCGGCTGCTGTATAGTACAGTGCCGCTATGTAGGGACACTGTTCTTCGCGGAGGGCAGGGGTTTCTGGAGAACCAACCCCCCCCCCCCCCCTGTGTGCGCCCCTGCTACTAGTACAGTGTGGGAGGAAACCACATAAACTTCACACCGATGAGGCCTTGGTCGGGAAATGCTAACCACTGAGCCACCATGGTGCCCATTTATTAATAACCGTCTAGACTCTATTCTCTCTTGTGTATGTGACACCTCCTTACATTATTATATTGTGCACTGACACTATCTCTGTGCTTTACACACTGAGTCACACTCACATCTCCAGGTACTGGACAGATGCAGCTAAATACACTGAACAACGTACATCCAACTGTAACTGATGCCCAATGTGATCCCAGGGATGGGTGAGCTCTGCCTCTGGGTAATATCTGACATCTACAGTCCTGCTGGGACCAATCTACTAATACATTTATCCTGTGTATGGGAAGGACCACAGTATAAAGTGATCTCCTCTCTATAGATGGTACATGTCACGTCCTATGTACGTGTACCATGTATGTAGGCTGTAATCACCAGGGATTCATCTACACCATAATCAGGGGTCTGGAGGTGTCTGTATAACCCCTCACTTTGTGTACAATACAGTGTATATCTGGCAATAAGGACACATGGAACTGGCATTACCGCAGATGTCTAAAATAACAAGAAGCACAACTACCCCATGGTGGGGGCTATTACCTGCCCCCCTCTCTGTGGTCACATATCTGTCTCTAGGGCAGGGGGGATACCAGACCCTCTGCTCTGGAAGAACTTACAATGCTCTATTCCTGTCTATGAGAACCCCCAGGAATGGGCCATGGACTGAACTCTATATATTCCTGAAAGCGTAATACAGAAGGGTACTATATGCTACTATATTATAATAATACAGAAGGGTACTATATGCTACTATATTATAATAATACAGAAGGTACTATATGCTACTATATTATAATAATACAGAAGGTATTATATGCTACTATATTATAATAATAATACAGAAGGTATTATATGCTACTATATTATAACAATACAGAAGGTATTATATGCTACTATATTATAATAATAATACAGAAGGTATTATATGCTACTATATTATAATAATACAGCCAGTGCCCATTCTCACCTCTTCCCTGTCCTATGCCCAGACATGCAGGAGAGGCTGGGAGGGGATGTAGCATTACTGTTACCAGGAGACCACCCAAGGTTGCCTAGTTCCGTCCTCCCCAAGGGCTGGTTCATTAGCAGTGTGACGAGATCACACAATACCCACCCCCCCCCCCCCCCACCATGCCAGCGACTAGAAACATATAATAAATATTATCATCCAAAGATTTGTGGGCGTCAGGGTCTGTAAGTTTCTACATATGATGCAATATTTTGTAGTGAATCTGTTCTCCTTGTTTCTACCTGATGCTTTTTCTTAATAACCAACATCACAGCTGACGCAATCTAATGACACAAATAAACTTTTTCTGCAAAAACCTCACTGTGCCCTAACTTCTGTATGAGTGACCAGTCCAGTACCCAGTGCCAGGACTGTGTGCCTAACGTCAGTGCCCAGTGCCAGGTCTGTGTGCCTAACGTCAGTGCCCAGTGCCGGGACTGTGTGCCTAACATCAGTGCCCTGTGTGTGCCCAGTGCCAGGACTGTGTGCCTAACATCAGTGTCCAGTGTGTGCCCAGTGCCAGGACTGTGTGCCTAACGTCAGTGTCCTGTGTGTGCCCAGTGCCAGGACTGTGTGCCTAATGTCAGTGCCCAGTGTGTGCCCAGTGCTGGGACTGTGTGCCTAAAATCAGTGCCCTGTGTGTGCCCAGTGCCAGGACTGTGTGCCTAACGTCAGTGTCCAGTGTGTGCCCAGTGCCAGGACTGTGTGCCTAACGTCAGTGCCCAGTGTGTGCTTAGTGCCAGGACTGTGTGCCTAACATCAGTGCCCAGTGTGTGTATGTCCAGTGCCAGGACTGTGTGCGTAACGTCAGAACCCAGTGTGTGCCTAGTGCCAGGACTGTGTGCCCACCCTCAGTGCCCAGTGTGTGCCCAGTGCCGGGACTGTGTGCCTAACGTCAGTGTCCAGTATGTGCCCAGTGCCGGGACTGTGTGCCTAACGTCAGTGCCCAGTATGTGCCCAGTGCCTGGACTGTGTCAGTGTCCAGTGTGTGCCTAGTGCCAGAACTCTGTGCCTAAAGTCAGTGCCCAGTGTGTGCCTAGTGCCAGGACTGTGTGCCTAATGTCAGTGTCCAGTGTGTGCCCAGTGCCAGGACTGTGTGCCTAACGTCAGTGTCCAGTGTGTGCCCAGTGCCGGGACTGTGATCCTAACATCAGTGTCCAGTGTGTGCCCAGTGCCGGGACTGTGATCCTAACATCAGTGTCCAGTGTGTGCCCAGTGCCAGGACTGTGTGCCTAACGTCAGTGTCCAGTGTGTGCCCAGTGCCAGGACTGTGTGCCTAACGTCAGTGCCCAGTGTGTGCCCAGTGGCGGGACTGTGTGCCTAACGTCAGTGTCCAGTGTGTGCCCAGTGCCAGGACTGTGTGCCTAACGTCAGTGTCCAGTGTGTGCCCAGTGCCGGGACTGTGTGCCTAACGTCAGTGTCCAGTGTGTGCCCAGTGCCAGGACTGTGTGCCTAACGTTACTGCCCAGTGTGTGTGTGCCTTGTGCCAGGACTGTGTGTCTAACATCAGTGCCCAGTGTGTGTCTCTAGTATCAATGCCCTGAACATTTGCCCAGAGACAGAGTAAGGGCCACATGGGCCTGGGGTTAAAAATGATAAAAGGCCTAATGTGAGAAGTGCCGTCCCACTCTAGGTGTGGCCAGTGATGTGTGGGCGTGGCCAGCACCATGGAGGGCATAGCTTGCACTTCCCTCCATCCACTTACATCTCCCTTCCATCTTCCCTTATATAAAGAGAGCACCACTAACTGGGTCACACATCACGTATGTAAAATGAAGAGTGGAGATACGTCCCAGCTGGTCCTCATGCCGGGACAAGCTCCTGGCTGATCAGGACAGTCCCCTAATATCAGGACTATCCTGATGGAATCAGGACAGTTGAGAGGTAAAGGTGTGTTATTGTACTGAGCATTGAAGACAAAAATACAAACAATGGTTGATTATTTCTAGTAATAAAGTGCTTAACAGAAACATACATGAAAAATGCTGATCTTCAGGTTTTGTAACATTGAACAAACTACAAGGTGCTGAGAACTTAAGAAAAGTGAATATAAAATAAAACTTGAACTTATGTATAATTATATATAAATATAATGTCTATTGTATGTATCTATATTGATCATATATTTGCATTTCTCTCTCTCTCTCTCTCTCTCTCTCTCTCTCTGTGTATATATATATATATATATATATATATATATATATATATATATATATACGTAGTAACAAAGTTGATGAGGTTGAAAAAAGACACCAGTCCATCAAGTTCAACCTATTTTGGATCTCCTGCGATCCCTCATTTATATTTGAAATTGATCCAGAGTAACCAACCGCCAATCTGTTCCAATTGTGAAAATCCCCCCAGACCCAATATTGCAGCGGTGGTAATTGGTGGATTTTACAATTACCACTATTCCGACATGCTTAAGCCCCACAAACAAAATCTGAAACCATTAAAAACCGATGTGAAAACGAACAGACCCACCCTCAACCCGACGCTGGAGAGCCTGGACGAAAGCACCACGCCGACAGCAAGTGACCCCAACCGAACAAGTGATCGGCAGTGCAGGACGACGTCACCGTGACATCCGCCAATGGAAATCCAAAATGGCAATGTGGGGACCCATAAGGTTAAGTGTTTAAACACTTAAGCTGACATTGCCGCCCCAAATTTCCACCGACAGACGTCACGAAGACGCCAGCCCGCGCCGCCGAACACCAAATCGGAATCACCAGCAGGCAGCACGGTGCCCCCACTGGAGATCTCCAGCGTCAGTCCGAAGGCTAGTCCGTCCATCCTCACATCGGCTCCTCACAACCTCGGACCCAATTGTAGGGCACAAACATGTCAGAATAATGGCAATAGGCAAAGCATACCCAACCCTATTGCAGCCCTATTTTTACCCTATATCCACTACTATCCTTCATTTTAATTAACTGTCGTATCCCTGGATACACTTTTCTGCTACAAATTTGTCTAAACCTTTCTTAAACATATCTATTGAATCTGCCATCACAACCTTCCCTGGCAGTGAATTCCATATCTTGACTGCCCTTACTGTAAAGAATCCTTTCCTTTGCTGGTTGTGAAATTTCCTCTCCTCTAACCTTAGGGGGTGACCGCGTATATACCCACACTCACTTTATTAGGAATACCTGAACACCTGCTAGTTACCGCAAATATCTAATCAGCCATTCATGTAGCAGAAACTCGATGCATAAAAGCATGCATCATGGTCAAAAATTGCAATTGTTGTTCAGGCCAAACACCAGAATGGAGAAGAGATGTGATCTAGGCAACTTTACTGTGGAATGATTGCTAATGAGAGACGTCAGAAGAGAATGGCCAGCCCGGTTCCAGCTGACAGGAAAGAAACAGTAACTCAATTAACCATGCACCCATGGTTAATTGAGTTACTGTTTCTTTCCTGTCAGCTAGAACCAACTTATAAGTGGATGTGTTACAGCAGCAGAAGAACACACAATACATGGCCCCTATTGGACCGCCACACAATACATTGCACCCTTGTCACCACCACACAATACAGAAAGCAACCTTGTGACCGCCAAACAATACACAGCACCCTTGTGACCACCACACAATACACAGCACCCTTGTGAAGGTCACACAATACACAGCACCCTTGTGAACGCCACACAATACACAGCACCCTTGTGAACATCACACAATACACAGCACCCATGGGACCTCCACACAATACATAGCACCCTTGGTATCGCCATACAATACATAGCACCCTTTGGACCACCACAAAATACATAGCACCCTTGTCACTGCCACATAATACAGAAAGCAACCTTGTGACCGTCAAACAATACACAGCACCCTTGTGACCACCACACAATACACAGCACCCTTGTGACCACCACACAATACACAGCACCCTTGGTACCGCTACACAATACAGAAAGCAACTTTGTGACCACCAAACAATACATAGGGCAGCCATGAGACTGACTCCCTATACAGAGGGCAAAAAATGATTTTTATTGATACAAACTGTGCAGTTAATATATGAGACCGTGATTATCAGCTGTTGGCTATTTTCATACCTCCTAACACCTCAAATGGCCAAAGGGGAATATATAATATTTGTTATCATCATCATCAACATTAATTTATATAGCACCAACATTTTCTGTAGCAAACTGGGTAAAACAGACATTGAGGTGAGAGGGCCCTGCTCTCAAGCTTACAATCTATGGGACAATGGGAGTTGGATAAATGAAGTTAGTAGAACAAATTACAGTTTGATACTAAATTATTGTTTCAGTTATTTGAGCATAATGAGTTTTGACCACAGTTATTCAGCTTGATGTCCGACAAAAACTGCTGGTGCTATTTCATAGCAAGTCTAATAAAACTGGTATCAAGGCTGTACAATCCTCCCAGTTACTTATATGTCTGTGTATTTGTAGCATCTTTGCCTCTCTGCCGTGTCTCTGCTATGGGGTGTGTTACTACAGGGCATTCGGTCAATCAGAGCAAAGGTGTACGAGCCTCAGTGACTAACGGTAATAAGAACGGAGGGCTGGAGTAAGCATGAAGGATATTAAAAGCTGAGGCTGTGTCACTTAACTAAATGTATCCCTCTAAGGTCAAATGTTTAACTAGGAAGGTGTACGCCCATCTGATGTCATAGGGGAAACTAAGGACTAGGGGCCTGATTCATTAAGAATCTTAAATGAAGAGGTATCTTATTTCAGTCTCAAATATCAACTTTAAATATCAGTGTACAAATAAGCTATCAAGTATTTGTGTGTTACATGAAAAAACAGTCAGTATTTAACTTATGTGCAAGACAGAAATCTAGTTTGCACCCCTTGCATTGTAACATGGTTTTGTCCAGGAGACTGAAATAAGACACCTCTTCATTTAAGATCCTTAATGAATCAGGCCCTAGGTTATAAAAGTGATGGGTGGAGAGCAGATCAGTTGCGTTGGAGTTTGAAATTGAGTTGACTTTGAGTGCCGTATCTGCTCTGTTTGTGCTGCGTATGTGGTGTTTTACGTAGCTCAAGTCCCGTTTAGCAGATGCGTATGAGTTTGCGTACCTTGATGAATCAGGCCCTAAGTGTTTATAGCTGTAATAGTTATTTTATTCCAGGAGGTAAATGTATCAAGCTGCGAGTTTGCATTTACAGCGATTTTCTCGGGCGAGTTTAAAATTGCTGATTTATTAACCGGCAATTTGATGTAAAATATCCAGAGATGTGTTTTTTCAAAATTGCCATTTTCAAATCGCTCAAAATCGTGGTCCCGATGTTCTACCACTCTAGTTATACAAATCATCAAATGTATGAAGCTACAATCTTTGCAAACTCGCCTGATTTTGAATTCAAAATCACCAGATACAACAAGCTGCTTTCTATAAGTGAGATTGGAAAACACATCACTGTTACACTGCAGGACAATATTACTATAACAGGAGGTACCATGGGAGTTTACATAAATGAAAGTTTAAATGTTTTATGATGTAGAGGGGCAAAAATGATTAGGAATTTCTTATGGGGGACAATTTATCTTAAGAATAAATTAGTGGCCAAATTTAATTTTAAATTATATGTAAGGAATTATTTTTAATTTTATTTTATTATAGTGACTTACTATTTCATCACAGGTGAAGCAATATTATATTGTATGATGTGACAACACTTAATATTTCCAGATGGGTTCACCATATAAAGTACATACTTGTGGCACTACAAGACACTGCATTTTATACGCGTGATAAGATAAGTCAGCCATTGGTCTGTGCAGGCTAATGAGGACAATAAAAAGGGACCCAAATGGACATTACTTTGAGGGTGCTAGAAAATGGTTGGAAAAGTCTTGTTGGGTGTTTTGAATCAACATCTGATTTTATAGTCAGCACCAAGAGGGAGAGAGGAACATCCCCAGCACCAGGCTCCTCTTAGGCTGCACAGAGAGGGAGAGAGGAACATCCCCAGCACCAGTCTCCTCTTAGGCTGCACCAAGAGGGAGAGAGGAACATCCCAGCACCAGGCTCCTCCTAGGCTGCACAGAGAGGGAGAGAGGAACATCCCAGCACCAGGCTCCTCCTAGGCTGCACAGAGAGGGAGAGAGGAACATCCCAGCACCAGGCTCCTCTTAGGCTGCACCAAGAGGGAGAGAGGAACATCCCCAGCACCAGTCTCCTCTTAGGCTGCACAGAGAGGGAGAGAGTAACATCCCAGCCCAGGCTCCTCTTAGGCTGCACAGAGAGGGAGAGAGGAACATCCCAGCCCAGGCTCCTCTTAGGCTGCACAGAGAGGGAGAGAGTAACATCCCCAGCACCAGGCTCCTCTTAGGCTGCACAGAGAGGGAGAGAGGAACATCCCAGCCCAGGCTCCTCTTAGGCTGCACAGAGAGGGAGAGAGTAACATCCCCAGCACCAGGTTCCTCCTAGGCTGCACAGAGAGGGAGAGAGGAACATCCCAGCACCAGGCACCTCCTAGGCTGCACAGAGAGGGAGAGAGGAACATCCCAGCACTGGCTCCTCTTAGGCTGCACAGAGAGGGAGAGAGGAACATCCCAGCACTGGCTCCTCTTAGGCTGCGCAGAGAAGGAGAGAGGAACATCCCAGCACTGGCTCCTCTTAGGCTGCTTAGAGAGGGAGAGAGGAACATCCCAGCACCAGGCTCCTCTTAGGCTGCGCAGAGAGGGAGAGAAGAACATCCCAGCACCAGGCTCCTCCTAGGCTGCACAGAGAGGGAGAGAGGAACATCCCAGCACTGGCTCCTCTTAGGCTGCTTAGAGAGGGAGAGAGGAACATCCCAGCACCAGGCTCCTCTTAGGCTGCGCAGAGAGGGAGAGAAGAACATCCCAGCACCAGGCTGCTCTTAGGCTGCGCAGAGAGGGATAGAGGAACATCCCCAGCACCAGGCTCCTCTTAGGCTGCACAGAGAGGGAGAGAGTAACATCCCCAGCACCAGGCTCCTCTTAGGCTGCACAGAGAGGGAGAGAGGAACATCCCAGCACCAGACTCCTCTTAGGCTGCAAGGAGAGGGAGAGAGGAACATCCCAGCACTGGCTCCTCTTAGGCTGCGCAGAGAGGGAGAGAGGAACATCCCCAGCACCAGGCTCCTCTTAGGCTGCACAGAGAGGGAGAAAGGAACATCCCAGCACTGGCTCCTCTTAGGCTGCGCAGAGAGGGAGAGAGGAACATCCCAGAACCAGGCTCCTCTTAGGCTGCACAGAGAGGGAGAGAGGAACATCCCAGCAGCAGGCTCTTCTTAGGCTGCGCAAAGAGGGAGAGAGGAAGATCCCCAGCACCAGGCTCCTCTTAGGCTGCGCAGAGAGGGAGAGAGGAACATCCCAGCACCAGGCTCCTCTTAGGCTGCAAGGAGAGGGAGAGAGGAACATCCCAGCACCAGTCTCCTCTTAGGCTGCGCAGAGAGGGAGAGAGGAACATCCCCAGCACCAGGCTCCTCTTAGGCTGCACAGAGAGGGAGAAAGGAACATCCCAGCACCAGTCTCCTCTTAGGCTGCACAGAGAGGGAGAGAGGAACATCCCAGAACCAGGCTCCTCTTAGGCTGCACAGAGAGGGAGAGATGAACATCCCAGCACCAGGCTCCTCTTAGGCTGCACCGAGAGGGAGAGAGGAACATCCCCAGCACCAGGCTCCTCTTAGGCTGTGCAGAGAGGGAGAGAGGAACATCCCAGCACCAGGCTCCTCTTAGGCTGCAAGGAGAGGGAGAGAGGAACATCCCAGCACCAGTCTCCTCTTAGGCTGCGCAGAGAGGGAGAGAGGTACATCCCCAGCACCAGGCATCTCTTAGGCTGCACAGAGAGGGAGAGAGGAACATCCCAGCACCAGGCTCCTCTTAGGCTGCGCAGAGAGGGAGAGAGGAGCATCCCAGCACCAGGCTCCTCTTAGGCTGCGCAGAGAGGGAGAGAGGAACATCCCAGCACCAGGCTCCTCTTAGGCTGCACAGAGAGGGGGAGAGGTACATCCCCAGCACCAGGCTCCTCTTAGGCTGCGCAGAGAGGGAGAGAGGAACATCCCAGCACCAGGCTCCTCTTAGGCTGCACAGAGAGGGAGAGAGGTACATCCCCAGCACCAGGCTCCTCTTAGGCTGCGCAGAGAGGGAGAGAGGAACATCCCAGCACCAGGCTCCTCTTAGGCTGCACAGAGAGGGAGAGAGGAACATCCCAGCACCAGGCTCCTCTTAGGCTGCGCAGAGAGGGAGAGAGGAACATCCCAGCACCAGTCTCCTCTTAGGCTGCGCAGAGAGGGAGAGAGGTACATCCCCAGCACCAGGCTCCTCTTAGGCTGCACAGAGAGGGAGAGAGGAACATCCCAGCACCATGCTCCTCTTAGGCTGCAAGGAGAGGGAGAGAGGAACATTCCAGCACTGGCTCCTCTTAGGCTGCGCAGAGAGGGAGAGAGGAACATCCCCAGCACCAGGCTCCTCTTAGGCTGCACAGAGAGGGTGAGAGGAGCATCCCCAGCACCAGTCTCCTCTTAGGCTGCACCGAGAGGGAGAGAGAAACATCCCAGCACCAGGCTCCTCTTATGCTGCACCGAGAGGGAGAGAGGAACATCCCAGCACCAGGCTCCTCTTAGGCTGCACAGAGAGGGAGAGAGGAACATCCCAGCAGCAGGCTCTTCTTAGGCTGCGCAGAGAGGGAGAGAGGAACGTCCCAGCACCAGGCTCCTCTTAGGCTGCACAGAGAGGGAGAGAGGAACATCCCAGCAGCAGACTCTTCTTAGGCTGCGCAGAGAGGGAGAGAGGAACGTCCCAACACCAGGCTCCTCTTAGACTGCACAGAGAGGGAGAGAGGAACATCCCAGCACCAGGCTCCTTTTAGGCTGCACCGAGAGGGAGAGAGGAACATGCCAGCACCAGGATCCTCTTAGGCTGCACAGAGAGGGAGAGAGGAAGATCCCAGCACCAGGCTCCTCTTAGGCTGCAAGGAGAGGGAGAGAGGAACATTCCAGCACTGGCTCCTCTTAGGCTGCGCAGAGAGGGAGAGAGGATCATCCCCAGCACCAGGCTCCTCTTAGGCTGCATAGAGAGGGAGAGAGGTACATCCCAGCACCAGGCTCCTCTTAGGCTGCACAGAGAGGGAGAGAGGAACATCCCCAGCACCAGTCTCCTCTTAGGCTGCACCGAGAGGGAGAGAGGAACCTCCCAGCACCAGGCTCCTCTTAGGCTGCACAGAGAGGGAGAGAGGAACATCCCAGCAGCAGGCTCTCCTTAGGCTGCGCAGAGAGGGAGAGAGGAACGTCCCAGCACCAGGCTCCTCTTAGGCTGCACAGAGAGGGAGAGAGGAACATCCCAGCAGCAGGCTCTTCTTAGGCTGCGCAGAGAGGGAGAGAGGAACGTCCCAACACCAGGCTCCTCTTAGACTGCACAGAGAGGGAGAGAGGAACATCCCAGCACCAGGCTCCTCTTAGACTGCACAGAGAGGGAGAGAGGAACATCCCAGCACCAGGCTCCTTTTAGGCTGCACCGAGAGGGAGAGAGGAACATGCCAGCACCAGGATCCTCTTAGGCTGCACAGAGAGGGAGAGAGGAAGATCCCAGCACCAGTCTCCTCTTAGGCTGCACCGAGAGGGAGAGAGGAACATCCCCAGCACCAGGCTCCTCTTAGGCTGCGCAGAGGGAGAGAGGAACATCCCAGCCCCAGTCTCCCCTTAGGCTGCGCAGAGAGGGAGAGAGGAACATCCCAGCACCAGACTCCTCTTGGGCTGCACAGAGAGGGAGAGAGGAACATCCCAGCACCAGGCTCCTCTTAGACTGTGCAGAGAGGGAGAAAGGAACATCTCAGCACCAGACTCCTCTTAGGCTGCTTAGAGAGGGAAAGAGGAACATTCCAGCACTGGCTCCTCTTAGGCTGCTTAGAGAGGGAGAGAGGAACATCCCAGCACCAGGCTCCTCTTAGGCTGCTTAGAGAGGGAAAGAGGAACATTCCAGCACTGGCTCCTCTTAGGCTGCTTAGAGAGGGAGAGAGGAACATCCCAGCACCAGGCTCCTCTTAGGCTGCGCAGAGGGAGAGAGGAACATCCCAGCCCCAGTCTCCCCTTAGGCTGCGCAGAGAGGGAGAGAGGAACATCTCAGCACCAGGCTCCTCTTGGGCTGCACAGAGAGGGAGAGAGAAACATCCCAGCACAAGGCTCCTGCGCAGGCCATGTGGGTTTTTTGGTGTTTGGTCTTTTCATGTTGTTTTGCAATCATCTACATGTATTTATGTTTATGTGTAGGTGATTCTGGATATGGGTGTCAATCCTGGTTTATGACACCTCTGTCATAGAGGGGTGATAGGACTTACCTTTAGCATTTAGAAGTCCACAATTATGTGCCGTGATACATCTGGCAGTATGCTTCACTGTGCCCCAGGTAAGGTGGATGATGGTGCGGTGCTGTGTGCTGCATAATTTGACCGTCAACCAAAGTATACCCCTAACACCAGCTATATACAGTAACGAGGCAGGTGATCTCAGTCCAGCAGCTGATGTTACATAACACAAGGGGGGGGGCAGACCATAGAGCAGTGGTTCCCAAACTGTGTGCCTAGGCTCCCTGGGGTGCCTTGGACATCTGACAGGGGTGCCTCGGCCAGGGCCAGTGGTAAGCAAGGTCGGGGGACTACTTGGTAATTATTTTGGCTTAGGGGTGCCTTGAAAAAAATTATGGAGACCCTAAGGGTGCCTTGAACTGAAAAGGTTTGGGATCCACTGCCCTAGAGGATCACCCAGACTTATTTTTCCGGTAAGAGTGGTTTTAAAGTAAGTGTAATTGTTGTGTAATTACCAGTAACCTTGTTTTTAATTATTTACTATTCTTGTAGAACCAACGTCATTATGAACATCAGACGCAAACACCAATAACCTTATTTTATGGGTATATGTATGTTTGTTAAAGTAACCGTGTAGGTATTATTGAAAGATAAAAACTATATCATCAATGTACCCAGATTAGCTAAGTAAACACCAGTGAGTGAAAAGAAAATAATTATTAATAATTATTAACTAAATGCAAATAAACAGAAATAACAGTCTGTATTGTTAAATAGCAAAAAAAAAAATTTGCCATAAATACAAATCAAATAAATATTATATTTTATTTTTTTCTTTGCTGCGGGCTCTGGAGACTTGGGCCGGCTGGTGGATGCCCGTCTGCCAGCCCTGATCCTCTCACTGCTGCGCACAGGAGTAGTGGGTAATGATGGGCTTGGGGTTGTGCTTCCGGTGCTGGCAACGCAAGATGATGGCACTGGTAGCCGTGCCAATTATTGGCCACACATTGTTACCAAATTCCCAGACAGTTCATGTACAGCCCCAGTCAAATGATTAAGTCCAGTGTTTATCTGGATGAAGGTATTATCCCTCCTTTCTAAGGATATGAACATCCTTAGCTGATTGTCCTGCATGTTCTGCAGTCAGCTGTCACTAAATCCCTCTGAGTGAGTCCTGGTGGACTCCTGCACCCTGTAAAGTGCTGTATGGATGCAGCCACATTGGGGCCAGCTTGAGGTTGGGTCGGTGTGGAAGTTGGTGGGATGAGTACGGGTGCAGCCTGCACAATGTCTGTTTCCACGGTCTGTAAGATGATGACCTCCACAGATTAGAACTCTGTTGTTCCTCAATGGCCTCCAATGCATGTATGTACTTTATGTCATTTTATAATTTTGTACGTTCCTTATGCCTACGTATGGTCCTGCAGAAGCCTTGTGGTGCCTTATAAATAAAAGATAATAATAATTTTACACTTCTACATATATACATTACAGTGGGCATCACATATATGTGGATGAAGGGGACTGTGCCGCATCTCAATAAACTGATGATCATTTCTGCATGGTCCACACAATTAGGTGCATCGGCGCCAGTTATGTACTCTGTCCAACTCCTCGCCACCATCTCTCTCCCCAAATGCAGGTGTCTCGGGAAGAACCATTGCGCACTGCGGATCCAAAGGTGGTTCCAACTGCGAAGAACCCATTGTTAACCGCTACCCTTCCAGGGCAGTGTTATCCCTTACCCCTCTGGGGCAGTGTTATCCCTTACCCCTCTGGGGCAGTGTTATCCCTTACCCCTCTGGGGCAGTGTTATCCCTTACCCCTCCGGGGCAGTGTTATCCCTTACCCCTCCGGGGCAGTGTTATCCCTTACCCCTCCGGGGCAGTGTTATCCCTTACCCCTCCGGGGCAGTGTTATCCCTTACCCCTCTGGGGCAGTGTTATCCCTTACCCCTCCGGGGCAGTGTTATCCCTTACCCTTCCAGGGCAGTGTTATCCCTTACCCCTCTGGGGCAGTGTTATCCCTTACCCCTCCGGGGCAGTGTTATCCCTTACCCTTCCAGGGCAGTGTTATCCCTTACCCCTCCAGGGCAGTGTTATCCCTTACCCCTCTGGGGCAGTGTTATCCCTTACCCTTCCAGGGCAGTGTTATCCCTTACCCCTCCGGGGCTGTGTTATCCCTTACCCCTCTGGGGCAGTGTTATCCCTTACCCCTCTGGGGCAGTGTTATCCCTTACCCCTCCGGGGCAGTGTTATCCCTTACCCCTCCGGGGCAGTGTTATCCCTTACCCCTCCGGGGCAGTGTTATCCCTTACCCCTCCGGGGCAGTGTTATCCCTTACCCCTCCGGGGCAGTGTTATCCCTTACCCCTCCGGGGCAGTGTTATCCCTTACCCCTCCGGGGCAGTGTTATCCCTTACCCCTCCGGGGCAGTGTTATCCCTTACCCCTCTGGGGCAGTGTTATCCCTTACCCCTCCGGGGCAGTGTTATCCCTTACCCTTCCAGGGCAGTGTTATCCCTTACCCCTCTGGGGCAGTGTTATCCCTTACCCTTCTGGGGCAGTGTTATCCCTTACCCCTCCGGGGCAGTGTTATCCCTTACCCCTCTGGGGCAGTGTTATCCCTTACCCTTCTGGGGCAGTGTTATCCCTTACCCCTCCGGGGCAGTGTTATCCCTTACCCCTTCAGGGCAGTGTTATCCCTTACCCCTCCGGGGCAGTGTTATCCCTTACCCCTCCGGGGCAGCGTTCACTTATAAATAACTTATTTGTGGCTGGATCACGCAGGCATAGCTTATTGTAGATATTTATTTTTAATTAGGACTGCAGTGCACCTCTGTATATCATTACAAATGTACTTATATTTTTATTTTGGTATGTCTAGAAATGTATGGACTGCTAAGACAGTATGTCATGTTTGGGTTTTGCAACTTTCTGGAGACAGGTAATATCATGTTAATTAGATCCTTTCTTCGCTGAGTGATCAAAACATCTGTTGAGCCTGAAAGACAGGAGGAGGTAGTTATACTTGCTGGTAGACTCCCTATGTAAGTGATCACTGATGAGTGTGAATTTTGCAAGTTAAATTGTGTTCAAAGCAAAATTATAGAAATGTTATATCCTGATGGTAAACATTCAATAGTAACCTCAGACGTAGTGGTGCCGATAACAGCAATGTAAAAAGGTGTTAAACCCCTTCATTAGCAGTGGCAGTTATCCAGAAGGACGAGGTTCCAGGTGCCGCTTAGGAGTCTAGTGGTCGCATTTGGGATAAAGAATAGGGGACGGTGGCAAGACAAGACCCACTGGTTTCCAGCAACACAACAGACAGGGTGGCATAGGCGGTCCATCCACAGCAGTGTTAGTCCTTACCCCCGAGAGCAGCTCAGCTGTCACTGTGAGAAGTGGTGATAATAGATTATCCTTATTGCTGTTATGGTTTATATGGTTTCCTCCGGGTGCTCCGGTTTCCTCCCATACTCCAAAAACATACTAGTAGGTTAATTGGCTGCTATTAAATTTCCCTTAGTCTCTCTGTCTATCTGTGTATGTTGGGGAATGTAGACTGTAAGCTCCAATGGGGCAGGGACTGATGTGAGTGAGTTCTCTGTACAGCGCTGCGGAATCAGTGGCGCTATATAAATAGCTGATGATGATGATGATGATGATTGCCACAGATTGATAAATAAGCCCCTTCTCTTTCTACACAAACACAGAACCTTGTGTACACTCCCCACACGAGACTGACCCCGGCCACCTCTCCAGCTAATCCTGCCCCTTATCCTTCTATTTATAGTGCAGAAACAACTGTGTCCTAAAACCGGAGAGGGGTGTGCGTGGGGCAGCTATGTAAGGTGGGCACCGGCTGCTCTCTCTGTCAGTCTGCAGCATGCAAGCCTTCAGTCTCCTGCTCTGGGGGACCCTCCTGGCCCTGTGTGGGGCTGAGGAAGGGCTCCACTTCCCCTCCTATGATGGAAAGGACCGTGTCCTGGAGCTGGGAGACAGGAACTATCGCCAGGTGATGAAGAGATATGATGTCTTCTGTGTCCTGCTCCTGCCGAGTCCAGAGCCAGGAGATCGAACCGCGCAGAAACAGAGTCACATGACTGAGATGGTGCTGGAGGTGAGGGGGGTCCCAGGGGCCTCTATTCTAAGCCGCACAGCGTCTTAATGTTACTATAATGAGAGTATCTCAAATTACACAGTGAGAAAGAGACAGAGACTGTGAGAGAGTGAGAGGTAAACTGAGCGAGTGCGTCAGATACAGACATTGTGAGAGTCATTAGAGTGAATGTATGAATGAGCAGTGAGTGAGACTGTGAGATTGTGAGAGAAAGTCTATATATTGGTGACTCAGTGGTTAGCACTTCTGCCTCACAGCTCTGGGGTCATAAGTTCAATTCCCGACCATGGCCTTATCTGTGTGGAGTTTGTATGTTCTCCCCATGTTTGCGTGGGTTTCCTCTGAGTGCTCCGGTTTCCTCCCACACTACAAAAACATACTAGTAGGTTAACTGGCTGCTAACAAATTGACCCTAGTCTGTCTATCTGTCTGTCTGTGTGTGTATGTTATGGAATTTAGACTGTAAGCTCCAATGGGGCAGGGACTGATGTGAGTGAGTTCTCTGTACAGCGCTGCGGAATCAGTGGCGCTATATAAATAAATGGTAATGATGATGATGATGATGATGATGATTTGCAGAACGGGTCTATTCTAAAACATTTTTAAATTATAAAACATATTTATTATCTGTTCTGTACAGTGAGAAAATGTCAGATACTGAGCAGAGGGTCCAGAGGGTGCTGGATTACATATGAGGGTCTATGTTATAATATCATACATGGAGGTGGTGCAGTATTATAGCTAGGGGTCTATGTTATAATATCATACACGGAGGAGGTGCAGTATTATAGCTGGGGGTCTATGTTATAATATCATACACGGAGGTGGTGCAGTATTATAGCTGGGGGTCTATGTTATAATATCATACACGGAGGTGGTGCAGTATTATAGCTGGGGGTCTATGTTATAATATCATACACGGAGGTGGTGCAGTATTATAGCTGGGGGTCTATGTTACAATATTATACACGGAGGTGGTGCAGTATTATAGCTAGGGGTCTATGTTATAATATCATACACGGAGGTGGTGCAGTATTATAGCTGGGGGTCTATGTTATAATATCATACACGGAGGTGGTGCAGTATTATAGCTGGGGGTCTATGTTATAATATCATACACGGAGGTGGTGCAGTATTATAGCTGGGGGTCTATGTTATAATATCATACACGGAGGTGGTGCAGTATTATAGCTGGGGGTCTATGTTACAATATCATACATGGAGGTGGTGCAGTATTATAGCTGGGGGTCTATGTTATAATATCATACACGGAGGTAGTGCAGTATTATAGCTGGGGGCCTATGTTATAATATCATACACGGAGGTGGTGCAGTATTATAGCTCAGGGGCCTATGTTATAATATCATACACGGAGGTGGTACAGTATTATAGCTGGGGGTCTATGTTATAATATCATACACGGAGGTGGTGCAGTATTATAGCTGGGGGTCTATGTTATAATATCATACACGGAGGTGGTGCAGTATTATAGCTGGGGGTCTATGTTATAATATCATACACGGAGGTGGTGCAGTATTATAGCTGGGGGTCTATGTTATAATATCATACATGGAGGTAGTGCAGTATTATAGCTAGGGGCCTATGTTATAATATCATACACGGAGGTGGTACAGTATTATAGCTGGGGGTCTATGTTATAATATCATACACGGAGGTGGTGCAGTATTATAGCTGGGGGTCTATGTTATAATATCATACATGGAGGTAGTGCAGTATTATAGCTGGGGGCCTATGTTATAATATCATACACGGAGGTGGTGCAGTATTATAGCTAGGGGTCTATGTTATAATATCATACACGGAGGTGGTGCAGTATTATAGCTGGGGGTCTATGTTATAATATCATACACGGAGGTGGTGCAGTATTATAGCTGGGGGTCTATGTTATAATATCATACACGGAGGTGGTGCAGTATTATAGCTAGGGGTCTATGTTATAATATCATACACGGTAGTGGTGCAGTATTATAGCTGGGGGTCTATGTTACAATAACATACACGGAGGTGGTGCAGTATTATAGCTAGGGGTCTATGTTATAATATCATACACGGTAGTGGTGCAGTATTATAGCTGGGGGCCTATGTTATATTATCATACACGGAGGTGGTGCAGTATTATAGCTGGGGGTCTATGTTACAATATCATACACGGAGGTGGTGCAGTATTATAGCTAGGGGTCTATGTTATAATATCATACACGGTAGTGGTGCAGTATTATAGCTGGGGGCCTATGTTATAATATCATACACGGAGGTGGTGCAGTATTATAGCTGGGGGTCTATGTTACAATATCATACACGGAGGTGGTGCAGTATTATAGCTAGGGGTCTATGTTATAATATCATACACGGTAGTGGTGCAGTATTATAGCTAGGGGTCTATGTTATAATATCATACACGGAGGTGGTGCAGTATTATAGCTAGGGGTCTATGTTATAATATCATACACGGTAGTGGTGCAGTATTATAGCTGGGGGCCTATGTTATATTATCATACACGGAGGTGGTGCAGTATTATAGCTAGGGGTCTATGTTATAATATCATACACGGAGGTGGTGCAGTATTATAGCTGGGGGTCTATGTTATAATATTATACACGGAGGTAGTGCAGTATTATAGCTGGGGGTCTATGTTACAATATCATACACGGAGGAGGTGCAGTATTATAGCTGGGGGCCTATGTTATAATATCATACATGGAGGTGGTGCAGTATTATAGCTAGGGGTCTATTTTATAATATCATACACGGAGGTGGTGCAGTATTATAGCTGGGGGTCTATGTTATAATATCATACACGGAGGTGGTGCAGTATTATAGCTGGGGGCCTATGTTATAATATCATACACGGAGGTGGTGCAGTATTATAGCTAGGGGTCTATGTTATAATATCATACACGGAGGTGGTGCAGTATTATAGCTAGGGGCCTATGTTATAATATCATACACGGAGGTGGTGCAGTATTATAGCTGGGGGTCTATGTTATAATATCATACACGGAGGTGGTGCAGTATTATAGCTGGGGGTCTATGTTACAATATCATACACGGAGGTGGTGCAGTATTATAGCTCAGGGGTCTATGTTATAATATCATACACGGAGGTGGTGCAGTATTATAGCTGGGGGTCTATGTTATAATATCATACACGGAGGTATGTGGGCAGCACAGTGGCCTAGTGGTTAGCACTTGTGCTTCGCAGCACTGGGGTCATGAGTTCGATTCCCGACCATGGCCTTATCTGTGTGGAGTTTGTATGTTCTCCCTGTGTTTGCGTGGGTTTCCTCCGGGTGCTCCGGTTTCCTCCCACACTCCAAAAACATACTGGTAGGTTAATTGGCTGCTATCAAAAAAAAAAAAAAATTGACCCTAGTCTCTACCTCTCTGTCTGTATGTATCTGTATATGTATATGTCTATGTGTGTGTGTGTCTATATTAGGGAATTTAGACTGTAAGCTCCAATGGGGCAGGGACTGATGTGAATGAGTTCTCTGTACAGCGCTGCGGAATTAGTGGCGCTATATAAATAAATGATGATGATGATGATGATGATGGTGCAGTATTATAGCTGGGGGTCTATGTTATAATATCATACACGGAGGTGGTGCAGTATTATAGCTGGGGGTCTATGTTATAATATCATACACGGAGGTGGTGCAGTATTATAGCTGGGGGTCTATGTTATAATATCATACACGGAGGTGGTGCAGTATTATAGCTGGGGGTCTATGTTATAATATCATACACGGAGGTGGTGCAGTATTATAGCTGGGGGTCTATGTTACAATATCATACACGGAGGTGGTGCAGTATTATAGCTAGGGGTCTATGTTATAATATCATACACGGAGGTGGTGCAGTATTATAGCTGGGGGTCTATGTTATAATATCATACACGGAGGTGGTGCAGTATTATAGCTGGGGGTCTATGTTATAATATCATACACGGAGGTGGTGCAGTATTATAGCTGGGGGTCTATGTTACAATATTATACACGGAGGTGGTGCAGTATTATAGCTAGGGGTCTATGTTATAATATCATACACGGAGGTGGTGCAGTATTATAGCTGGGGGTCTATGTTATAATATCATACACGGAGGTGGTGCAGTATTATAGCTGGGGGTCTATGTTATAATATCATACACGGAGGTGGTGCAGTATTATAGCTGGGGGTCTATGTTATAATATCATACACGGAGGTGGTGCAGTATTATAGCTGGGGGTCTATGTTATAATATCATACACGGAGGTGGTGCAGTATTATAGCTGGGGGTCTATGTTACAATATCATACACGGAGGTGGTGCAGTATTATAGCTGGGGGTCTATGTTACAATATCATACACGGAGGTGGTGCAGTATTATAGCTGGGGGTCTATGTTACAATATCATACACGGAGGTGGTGCAGTATTATAGCTGGGGGTCTATGTTATAATATCATACACGGAGGTGGTGCAGTATTATAGCTGGGGGTCTATGTTATAATATCATACACGGAGGTGGTGCAGTATTATAGCTGGGGGTCTATGTTATAATATCATACACGGAGGTGGTGCAGTATTATAGCTAGGGGTCTATGTTATAATATCATACACGGAGGTGGTGCAGTATTATAGCTGGGGGTCTATGTTATAATATCATACACGGAGGTGGTGCAGTATTATAGCTGGGGGTCTATGTTATAATATCATACACGGAGGTGGTGCAGTATTATAGCTGGGGGTCTATGTTACAATATCATACACGGAGGTGGTGCAGTATTATAGCTAGGGGTCTATGTTATAATATCATACACGGAGGTGGTGCAGTATTATAGCTGGGGGTCTATGTTATAATATCATACACGGAGGTGGTGCAGTATTATAGCTAGGGGTCTATGTTACAATATCATACACGGAGGTGGTGCAGTATTATAGCTGGGGGTCTATGTTATAATATCATACACGGAGGTGGTGCAGTATTATAGCTAGGGGCCTATGTTATAATATCATACACGGAGGTGGTGCAGTATTATAGCTGGGGGTCTATGTTATAATATCATACATGGAGGTGGTGCAGTATTATAGCTGGGGGGCTATGTTATAATATCATACACGGAGGTGGTGCAGTATTATAGCTGGGGGTCTATGTTATAATATCATACACGGAGGTGCTGCAGTATTATAGCTGGGGGTCTATTTAGTAATATTACATGAATGGCTCTATGGAACAAACTAACAGTGGGGGGGATGATGGTGAAACATGACAGGTATGGTGGTCTTTATGGTGCAGTATTATATATTTTATTCAGGTGCTACCAGCACTCTATTATAAGCTCTTATCACCTGCAGATTACTTTTACCACTCACTTGAACCTTCTGCTACTGTCTCTATATACATTGCACCGTCTTTCTTGTTTCCCTCTGTGCTTTTCATCCCTGTCTTTATATCATGGGGTGAGACCAGCAGAATATGGTATTTAGAGTTGAGTAAGTTGCTCCTGCACCTGGAGGGAGGGGGATGGCGGGAGGCTGATGCAGGGTGAGGTGCACATACAAAGGAATAAGCCGCATAGAACGTCTGATTACTGGCCAGTCGTCAGTCGTGGTGACCGGCATATCTCGTGTGTGACTCACAGTGACCGCAACTTACACAACATACGTTCAATGGAAAGTAACACGCTAAGAGCCCAATTTTGCAGCCTGTATGTTACATAGACTTTCATGCTGCAAAATGTCATTGAACTCTTAATGAGGTCCATTTCTGCCCATCTCTCGTGTCTAGGGGTATATTTACTAAACTGCAGGTTTGAAGAAGTGGAGATGTTGCCTATAGCAACCAATCAGATTCTAGATATCATTTATTTAGTGCAATCTACAAAATGTCAGCTAGAATCTGATTGGTTGCTATAGGCAACATCTCCACTGTTTCAAACCTGCAGTTTAGTAAATATACCCCTTAGTGCTATACTATCCAGATCTATAGGGGTGGTGAGATGTGTTTTCTCCTCTGTGTTCTCTTATTGCTCTCTAATACCCCATTCATACTGCACCAAAATCCCGGGGCGAGCTCAAACGACCCGGGTCTTGGTGCAGTATGAATGGTACAAGTGAAAAATCCCGGGTCTAAAAACCCGGGTCTTCAACCCGGGATTTATCGAGGGGTAATTCCCGGGTCGGACCCGGGTTGCCTGCACTATGAATGTGGTGCAACCCGGGTTTTTGCATAGGGGAGAGAGAGAGAGAGAGATAAGATATTGCTCTGTGTATAATTTATGTATTAGGCCTAAATATATTGATATGAATCCAATAAAGAGCAGATTATACCTTATAACTCCAGCTAGCGATGGATCAGGGGTCTTCCTACACGTGGCCCCTCTAGACTCTGTCCTGATTATAACGACAGGAATCAGTGATACTGTTACCAGCAGTCGGGTGGTATTTGGCTGAGGTAATACCATACACTATAATATATATATTATATACGTTACCAATGTTAGGGATTTGCTGGAGAGAAGGACACACAGGTCTGTGTCTATCTAATCACACATCGGGGAGGGATCTGCTTATTGAGTACACAGGGACTGATTTGTTGAATATAGTAGATTATTTTGGCATTTTCCACCTAAGAATTGTGCTGGAGACAACGCATCGGGGTCACATACAGAGCTCACCGCTACATTGTGACGTGTCAGGAAGACAGAAGTGTTTTATCACAACATCATTTCTTATCCTGTGACTGAGCCACTGGGTAGAGGGGAATCCTGGGGCTCAGGGGGCAGAGAATGAGCTATAAATAGGAGGAAGAATGACAGCTGGACACAGAATTAGGTTCCATCTGAGACATGTGGAACAGGATGACAGACAGTTATCTAGGAGAAAAATTAGCCAATCATAAAACTTCTTAATAGTGACCCAAAAAGAGAGGAGAAATCACTAATTGTATCAGACATAATACACGTTGTCAATGTACAAAATTAATCACTGTGACCCTCCACCCAGCTCAAGTATAGTGTACGCCCAGTGACCCTCCATCCAGCTCAAGTACAGTGTACGCCCAGTGACCCTCCACCCAGCTTAAGTATAGTGTACGCCCAGTGACCCTCCACCCAGCTCAAGTATAGTGTACGCCCAGTGACCCTCCACCCAGCTCAAGTATAGTGTACGCCCAGTGACCCTCCACCCAGCTCAAGTATAGTGTACGCCCAGTGACCCTCCATCCAGCTCAAGTATAGTGTACGCCCAGTGACCCTCCACCCAGCTCAAGTATAGTGTACGCCCAGTGACCCTCCATCCAGCTCAAGTATAGTGTACGCCCAGTGACCCTCCACCCAGCTCAAGTATAGTGTACGCCCAGTGACCCTCCACCCAGCTCAAGTATAGTGTACGCCCAGTGACCCTCCACCCAGCTCAAGTACAGTGTACGTCCAGTGACCCTCCACACAGCTCAAGTACAGTGTACGCCCAGTGACCCTCCTCCCAGCTCAAGTACAGTGTACGCCCAGTGACCCTCCACACAGCTCAAGTACAGTGTACGCCCAGTGACCCTCCTACCAGCTCAAGTATGGAGTACGTCCAGTGACCCTTCACCCAGCTCAAGTATAGTGTACGCCCAGTGACCCTCCTACCAGCTCAAGTACAGTGTACGCCCAGTGACCCTCCTACCAGCTCAAGTATGGAGTACGTCCAGTGACCCTTCACAGAGCTCAAGTATAGTGTACGCCCAGTGACCCTCCACCCAGCTCAAGTATGGAGTACGTCCAGTGACCCTCCACACAGCTCAAGTATAGTGTACGCCCAGTGACCCTCCTCCCAGCTCAAGTACAGTGTACGCCCAGTGACCCTCCTACCAGCTCAAGTATGGAGTACGTCCAGTGACCCTTCACCCAGCTCAAGTATAGTGTACGCCCAGTGACCCTCCACCCAGCTCAAGTATAGTGTACGCCCAGTGACCCTCCTACCAGCTCAAGTACAGTGTACGCCCAGTGACCCTCCTACCAGCTCAAGTATGGAGTACGTCCAGTGACCCTTCACCCAGCTCAAGTATAGTGTACGCCCAGTGACCCTCCACCCAGCTCAAGTATGGAGTACGTCCAGTGACCCTCCACACAGCTCAAGTATAGTGTACGCCCAGTGACCCTCCTACCAGCTCAAGTACAGTGTACGCCCAGTGACCCTCCACCCAGCTCAAGTATAGTGTACGCCCAGTGACCCTCCTCCCAGCTCAAGTATAGTGTACGCTCAGTGACCCTCCTTCCACCTCAGGTATAATGTACGCCCAGTGACCCTCCACCCAGCTCAAGTACAGTGTACGCCCAGTGACCCTCCTACCAGCTCAAGTATGGAGTACGTCCAGTGACCCTTCACCCAGCTCAAGTATAGTGTACGCCCAGTGACCCTCCTACCAGCTCAAGTACAGTGTACGCCCAGTGACCCTCCACACAGCTCAAGTACAGTGTACGCCCAGTGACCCTCCTACCAGCTCAAGTATGGAGTACGTCCAGTGACCCTTCACCCAGCTCAAGTATAGTGTACGCCCAGTGACCCTCCTACCAGCTCAAGTACAGTGTACGCCCAGTGACCCTCCACCCAGCTCAAGTAGAGTGTACGCCCAGTGACCCTCCTCCCAGCTCAAGTATAGTGTACGCCCAGTGACCCTCCTACCAGCTCAAGTACAGTGTACGCCCAGTGACCCTCCACCCAGCTCAAGTACAGTGTACGCCCAGTGACCCTCCTCCCACCTCAGGTATAATGTACGCCCAGTGACCCTCCACCCAGCTCAAGTACAGTGTACGCCCAGTGACCCTCCTACCAGCTCAAGTATGGAGTACGTCCAGTGACCCTCCTCCCAGCTCAAGTATAGTGTACGCCCAGTGACCCTCCTTCCACCTCAGGTATAGTGTACGCCCAGTGACCCTCCTTCCACCTCAGGTATAGTGTACGCCCAGTGACCCTCCTCCCAGCTCAAGTATAGTGTACGCAAAGTAACCCTCCTCCCAGGTCAGGTATTAAGTGTACTTGTATATGTATATAATTCTGTATATGTATGTGTATGTGTATGTATATGTCTATAGTTCTGTATATGTATATATATGTATATAATTCTGTATATGTATATGTGTATGTATATGTATGTGTATGTATATGTGTATGTCTAATGATTAGACAGAGGCAGAGGACTAATGAGCTCTTTCTGACACATTTCATTCTCTGGGAAATCTCTTTTGTGACAAACATGGGTCGCAATATCCCCCAATAACTGCTGTACACGGACTCTGACGTCCTGTCAGTCACTAGGAGTGTCAGGAGACCTCACTGGTAACTAATATATCGAGTAATCCGATCACTCTTCCTCCTGACTCTCGTCCAGGACATGTCAACGGATTGTCACCTCCTTAATCAAGGAATCTACACATCAAGGGCTGGATATGGAGACGAACATAGAACATGAGACCCCATAACTGCCCCCTCCCCTCAGTACAGGGTCCAACCACGGGATGGAGACATGAATGGACTGTACACATGGTGTACAATGCTACGTCACACACACCTTCCAGCCCCACAAGTGCAATGATCCCATAATGTTTTATCATCTGCAATCTGAGGCTACATGAACCCTTCAACAGATCTGCCAGATACATAGTGATATATTCTGCAGATTATTCGTTAATGACCTCTGTATATGTAACAGCCCCTTCCTCCTGCTCAGGGGTCTACATGTAATATCATTGTGCGGATCACTTATATCTTCTTAGTCTGGGTCTGTATGGACGGGGATGTAATGACCACCAGGGGAGACTTGGGGACCCCCTATAACCACACACTTCACACAGCTCTGACACACCATAAGATTTACTGTGAATATATTGTATATATCTTATTTAGATGTATAATTAGAGAATAAATAATAATTAAAATCAGAAATACTTTGATGAGGTTAATTTAGACTCACTATAGATATATTGATAAACTTGGATGTTATTGTATCTAGATAATGTTCACATTGTGCTATTTCCAATAGATTACAAAATTCTCTTTATTCCCAATTCACTATAAAATATCACTATGTCTAACACACACACACACACATACACACACACATACATACACAAACACACACACATATACACTCACATACACACAAACACACTCACACACACGCACACATATACACACACACATACACACACACATACACACACACATAGATACACACAAACACACACACACAAACACACTCACGCACACGCACACATATACACACACACATACACACACACATACACACACACATACACACACACGCACACATACACACACACACACAACCCCACGCACGCACACACACACACTTATATATATATATATATATATATCATATCACACTAAATTACTTTATAATAGCCTGAAAGTAATACTAAATTAAAATCATTACTTAGAATAAAAATTAATTAATATTATAACACACTTAAAACTTCACAGTTCACAGTATTGGTTCTTGCAATATCCCTCACTTCCAGGCCAGGCTGTCGTTGGTGCCCTTATAATACTGTTGGCAGCTACTTCTCACTTAGTTACATGTGCATTTTTTTTCTCCAGATATGTATTTGAATTCCATATCACTAATAATGCAGATTATATAATAAATTGATCTATAATTCAGTCTCTCAAATATGTATTTCTAATGACGCAGATGACCTATTGAATGGATCTATATCACAGTTCTAGAAATAAATATTTATATTTAAGCAGGTGTAAATCTATATCTGCCTTTCACTCTAGGTTTTTGTAATATAAGGACATGATAGTTTATCAGGTTTACTCACAAGAACCAGGGTTTGGTTATACCAGTACCGCTTCTCTCACTGTTTCTAAAAATGGGCAGACTAGATGGGCCTTGTGGTTCTTATCAGCTGTCAAATTCTATGTTTTCCCAGATGGTTGTTTTTTTCAAAATGATGTTTCTCCTGAAAGACGCTTTGACTTCATAGATAATTCTCTTTACATATATTTCTATCATCAGATGCTGATCTCCACAAATACAGTCTTTTACAAATGCATCTCTTAAAAGATCAATCTTATTAATATATCTCTATCTTCTCACAGATCTGTCTCCATTAGTGATCTCCTCACATAGGTCTGTCTCCTCCTCTCTCCAATGTAACTGAGGCACTCCCTTTTCAGTTGTGGTGCGATTGCGCAATGTCATTCCGGCCACCGGGGAGACAGACAGACAGACCAACAGAGAGACAGACAGCTAGACAGACAAACAGATGGAGAGGCAAACAGATAGACAGAGACAGGCAGATAGACTGCCAGAGAGACAGACAGCTAGACAGACAGATGGAGAGGCAGACAGACAGACAGAGACAGGCAGACAGACTGACAGAGAGACAGACAGCTAGACAGACAGAGGGAGAGGCAGACAGACAGAGATGGGCAGACAGACCAACAGAGAAACAGACAGCTAGACAGATAGATGGAGAGGTAGACAGACAGACAGAGACAGGCAGACAGGCAGACAGATAGACAGACAGCTAGACAGAGAGATGGAGAGGCAGACAGACAGACAGAAACAGGCAGACAGAGAGACAGACAGCTAGACAGACAGAGACAGGCAGACAGATTATTGCTCTATCCACGTTCCTTCCATCTGACAATACCCGGGAAGACGGGGGGAAGGGGGTGCAGGTTAGTTCCTCTTTCTCAGTGAGATGGAAATAATTCATGTTTTCGGGGGACGTCCCCCGGTACTTTGCAGATGACCTTCTGTTACTGCGATCACAACACAAGTCATGGTGGAATGCATGCAGGACAGTGATATAATCCAGGGTCTATTATCTCAGCCTGTATCGGGAAAATGTCTGGACATATTTATTGCATATTGGCCAATATAACTTACTGTGTGACATCGTCTTATTCTGGTTGTCCATTCATTTTATGATTAAATTAATTAAGCCTTCAGTAATTAGTAGTAAAAATCAAAAGAGTGTTTGAAATATTCTACAAAATTATCTCTCAAGTCAAGAGTATAGGTGGGCATTGCTTGATCTGAATGGTGGGTGGGCTTGGTTAGAATGGTGGACGCACTTTGTTAAATGGTGGCATACTTGGGTAGAAAGGTAGAATCGTGGGCATGTTTGGGTAAGACTTTCTGTGCACCATTTTTCTGGAGTTTCAGAATTATAAGCATCAACCTTCTACCTATTGTATTGTTATTGATAATTTGAGCCCTGTTGTTTTAATGGTGATGATTTGAACATGTCAGACTAATAAACATTATGTAATTTATATATAAAGTTCTGCTACAATAACTCTCTGTATCAGTGAACAATGTAGCCCATGAGTGAATACAAAGCAGAACCGGCCCCCTCCCATCACCCCCTCCCCACCTGTCTCAGCACTTTCCAATCTCTGACAAGAGAATGACAGGGAACAGCTGCCCCTCTCCCCTCCAACGGCAGTCACAGCTTGGTAACCTAACTCCTATAGAGACTCACCAAGAATGACTTGTACACTGCAGCTGGAGAGAAACTCCAGTCCCTCAGGTGGGAGACAATCCCCAATATAGATAAGAGGGCTTAACTAAAGACCTGTCTACACTTCTGTGTTTCATCCAACGCTATAATATACATATATTATAAATCCCCTGGAAATTGTGTCCACACCTGGGGGTAAATGTATGAATCTCCGGATTCTTCATCTCCGGCGTGTTCAGCCTCTTCAGCGCTTAAATTTAAAGCGGCGCTGCCTTGTAAAGGGAAGTTTCCCAGGAAATAATTACAAACAACGATGGGAATTAACTTAATTAAGAGCAATTTGCAGAAACATGATTTAGGAAATCGTTAAAAACTAACTCGTAAACAGCTGATTTAGCCTAAAAAGCTGTCATTAGTCAGAGTTAATAAACATAGTGTATCCATCCATTTCAATGGCTCATTAATTCCAATACAGGTTCTACATATTAGAAAACCCTTTGATATGAATGGGCCATTGAACGTGTTGGAAAATTGTGCTACTAAACAAGTTTAAAAATTGTACAGTGTGGCCGTCAAATTCCTTGACCCGTCCTAGAACTATACAACTCGGGGGGCTGATTTACACTATAATGGGGGACACCCATGTGGGAAACTCCGGTCATAGTGTAAACTAGTCTCAGGCTGGTCGGAGCATGATTGGGGCCTTTGTAGTGGGGGCCCCCATCCCAGAGACTACCAGCCCTGTGCTGACAAACAGAGGGCTCTGAGGGACCAGGATAAAGATAATTATTGGGCTCACGGTACAGCCCTTCCATCCCCCTAAGATCTCTATCCATTATAACCGTCCAAATATAAATACAAACTCCTCAAACGCTTGTTTACCCCGGTATTACATATACAATGATCAGTTGTAGTGCAATGAGGGAAGAAAGGGGGAACCCACAGAACCTCACATCACCACCAACCTATCACAGGGGGTTATGGCTTTGTTATTGTCTGGTGTTGAGGAGGAGACTGAATTCATCTTATGGACATGGGGAATAAAACAATTAAAATTGCTCTAGAGCTCCAGCATTTAATTATTTTAACAACCTTAATACCCATGTTGGAGATGTTCTGACCCAGTCCAGCCATCACAATTTGGCCCTTGTCAAAGTCGCTCAGATCCTTACACTGCCCATTTTTCCTACTTACAACATATCAACTTCAAGAACTGACAGGTGCCAGTGTTACGAGATAATCAAAGTTATTCATTTCTCTTGTTAGTGGCTTTAATGTTGTGGCTGACTGTATATATATATATATAATGGAGGCAGTAGCGGTATGACATCCCCCCTATACCCGCAGCTTCCACCATTGTATATAACACAACGTAATACTACAACCCTATTTATTACTCAATATTTCTACCTGTTCATACAGTAATTGTGTCTTCCAGCTGTCAGCACAGGTACTGGAGAAACAACACATCGGATTTGGGCTTTTGGATCCAAAGAAGAATGCAAAGATCGCCAGGAAACTTGGTAAGTTCTGTATATTTTATCAATATATTATACTCTGCAACTCCCAGCACCCAAAAAGTATAGTGGAAGGAGCAGCACAGAGTATATCAGGAGATGAGTGATGTGTTAGTGAGGACAGGGCTGCATGTGACAGGAGCAGTGACATGATGTGAGGAGGGGAATGGAGGCAGCAGGAAGCCACAGACAGAGTTATATAGTGGAAGGAGCAGGGTCCCCAGCAGCACAGAGTATATCAGGAGATGAGTGATGTGTTAGTGAGGACAGGGCTGCATGTGACAGGGGCAGTGACATGATGTGAGGAGGGGAATGGAGGCAGCAGGAAGCCACAGACTGAGCGTTATATAGTGGAAAGAGCAGGGTCCCTCAGCAGCACAGAGTATATCAGGGGATGAGTGATGTGTTAGTGAGGACAGGGCTACATGTGACAGGGGCAGTGACATGATGTGAGGAGGGGAATGGAGGCAGCAGGAAGTCACAGACTGAGAGTTATATAGTGGGAGGAGCAGGGTCCCCAGCAGCACAGAGTATATCAGGAGATGAGGGATGTGTTAGTGAGGACAGGGCTGCATGTGACAGGGGCAGTGACATGATGTGAGGAGGGGAATGGAGGCAGCAGGAAGTCACAGACTGAGAGTTATATAGTGGAAGGAGCAGGGTCCCCCAGCAGCACAGAGTATATCAGGAGATGAGTGATGTGTTAGTGAGGACAGAGCTGCATGTGACAGGGGCAGTGACATGATGTGAGGAGGGGAATGGAGGCAGCAGGAAGCCACAGACTGAGAGTTATATAGTGGAAGGAGCAGGGTCCCCAGCAGCACAGAGTATATCAGGAGATGAGTGATGTGTTAGTGAGGACAGGGCTGCATGTGACAGGGGCAGTGACATGATGTGAGGAGGGGAATGGAGGCAGCAGGAAGCCACAGACTGAGCGTTATATAGTGGAAAGAGCAGGGTCCCTCAGCAGCACAGAGTATATCAGGGGATGAGTGATGTGTTAGTGAGGACAGGGCTACATGTGACAGGGGCAGTGACATGATGTGAGGAGGGGAATGGAGGCAGCAGGAAGTCACAGACTGAGAGTTATATAGTGGAAGGAGCAGGGTCCCCCAGCAGCACAGAGTATATCAGGAGATGAGTGATGTGTTAGTGAGGACAGAGCTGCATGTGACAGGGGCAGTGACATGATGTGAGGAGGGGAATGGAGGCAGCAGGAAGCCACAGACTGAGAGTTATATAGTGGAAGGAGCAAGGTCCTCCAGCAGCACAGAGTATATCAGGAGATAAGTGATGTGTCAGTGAGGACAGGGCTGCATGTGACAGGGGCAGTGACATGATGTGAGGAGGGGAATGGAGGCAGCAGGAAGCCACAGACTGAGAGTTATATAGTGGAAGGAGCAAGGTCCTCCAGCAGCACAGAGTATATCAGGAGATGAGTGATGTGTTAGTGAGGACAGGTCTGCATGTGACAGGGGCAGTGACATGATGTAAGGAGGGGAATGGAGGCAGCAGGAAGCCACAGACTGAGAGTTATATAGTGGAAGGAGCAAGGTCCTCCAGCAGCACAGAGTATATCAGGAGATGAGTGATGTGTTAGTGAGGACAGGTCTGCATGTGACAGGGGCAGTGACATGATGTGAGGAGGGGAATGGAGGCAGCAGGAAGTCACAGACTGAGAGTTATATAGTGGAAGGAGCAGGGTCCCTAGCAGCACAGAGTACATCAGGAGATGAGTGATGTGTTAGTGAGGACAGGGCTGCATGTGACAGGGGCAGTGACATGATGTGAGGAGGAAGCCACAGACTGAGAGTTATATAGTGGAAGGAGCAGGGTCCCCAGCAGCACAGAGTATATCAGGAGATGAGTGATGTGTTAGTGAGGACAGGGCTGCATGTGACAAGGGCAGTGACATGATGTGAGGAGGGGAATGGAGGCAGCAGGAAGCCACAGACTGAGAGTTATATAGTGGAAGGAGCAGGGTCCCCCAGCAGCACAGAGTATATCAGGAGATGAGTGATGTGTTAGTGAGGACAGGTCTGCATGTGACAGGGGCAGTGACATGATGTGAGGAGGGGAATGGAGGCAGCAGGAAGCCACAGACTGAGAGTTATATAGTGGAAGGAGCAGGGTCCCCCAGCAGTACAGAGTATATCAGGAGATGAGTGATGTGTTAGTGAGGACAGGTCTGCATGTGACAGGGGCAGTGACATGATGTGAGGAGGGGAATGGAGGCAGCAGGAAGTCACAGACTGAGAGTTATATAGTGGAAGGAGCGGGGTCCCCAGCAGCACAGAGTATATCAGGAGATGAGTGATGTGTTAGTGAGGACAGGGCTGCATGTGACAGGGGCAGTGACATGATGTGAGGAGGGGAATGGAGGCAGCAGGAAGTCACAGACTGAGAGTTATATAGTGGAAGGAGCAGGGTCCCTAGCAGCACAGAGTATATCAGGAGATGAGTGATGTGTTAGTGAGGACAGGGCTGAATGTGACAAGGGCAGTGACATGATGTGAGGAGGGGAATGGAGGCAGCAGGAAGCCACAGACTGAGAGTTATATAGTGGAAGGAGCAGTGTCCCCCAGCAGCACAGAGTCTAGCAGGAGATTAGTGATGTGTTAGTGAGGACAGGGCTGCATGTGACAGGGGCAGTGACATGATGTGAGGAGGGGAATGGAGGCAGCAGGAAGCCACAGACTGAGAGTTATATAGTGGAAGGAGCAGTGTCCCCCAGCAGCACAGAGTCTAGCAGGAGATGAGTGATGTGTTAGTGAGGACAGGGCTGCATGTGACAGGGGCAGTGACATGATGTGAGAAGGGGAATGGAGGCAGCAGGAAGCCACAGACTGAGAGTTATATAGTGGAAGGAGCAGGGTCCTCCAGCAGCACAGAGTATATCAGGTGATGAGTGATGTGTTAGTGAGGACAGAGCTGCATGTGACAAGGGCAGTGACATGATGTGAGGAGGGGAATGGAGGCAGCAGGAAGCCACAGACTGAGAGTTATATAGTGGAAGGAGCAGGCTCCCCCAGCAGCACAGAGTATATCAGGAGATGAGTGATGTGTTAGTGAGGACAGGTCTGCATGTGACAGGGGCAGTGACATGATGTGAGGAGGGGAATGGAGGCAGCAGGAAGCCACAGACTGAGAGTTATATAGTAGAAGGAGCAGGGTCCCCCAGCAGCACAGAGTATATCAGGAGATGAGTGATATGTCAGTGAGGACAGGGCTGCATGTGACAGGGGCAGTGACATGATGTGAGGAGGGGAATGGAGGCAGCAGGAAGCCACAGACTGAGAGTTATATAGTGGAAGGAGCAGGGTCCTCCAGCAGCACAGAGTATATCAGGAGATGAGTGATGTGTTAATGAGGACAGGGCTGCATGTGACAGGGGCAGTGACATGATGTGAGGAGGGGAATGGAGGCAGCAGGAAGCCACAGACTGAGAGTTATATAGTGGAAGAAGCAGGGTCCCCAGCAGCACAGAGTATATCAGGAGATGAGTGATGTGTTAGTGAGGACAGGGCTGCATGTGACAGGGGCAGTGACATGATGTGAGGAGGGGAATGGAGGGAGCAGGAAGCCACAGACTGAGAGTTATATAGTGGAAGGAGCAGGGTCCTCCAGCAGCACAGAGTATATCAGGAGATGAGTGATGTGTTAGTGAGGACAGGGCTGCATGTGACAGGGGCAGTGACATGATGTGAGGAGGGGAATGGAGGGAGCAGGAAGCCACAGACTGAGAGTTATATAGTGGAAGGAGCAGGGTCCTCCAGCAGCACAGAGTATATCAGGAGATGAGTGATGTGTTAGTGAGGACAGGGCTGCATGTGACAGGGGCAGTGACATGATGTGAGGAGGAAGCCACAGACTGAGAGTTATATAGTGGAAGGAGCAGGGTCCCCCAGCAGCACAGAGTATATCAGGAGATGAGTGATGTGTTAGTGAGGACAGGGCTGTATGTGACAAGGGCAGTGACATGATGTGAGGAGGGGAATGGAGGCAGCAGGAAGCCACAGACTGAGAGTTATATAGTGGAAGGAGCAGGGTCCCCCAGCAGCACAGAGTATATCAGGAGATGAGTGATGTGTTAGTGAGGACAGGGCTGCATGTGACAGGGGCAGTGACATGATGTGAGGAGGGGAATGGGGGCAGCAGGAAGCCACAGACTGAGAGTTATATAGTGGAAGGAGCAGGGTCCCCCAGCAGCACAGAGTATATCAGTAGACGAGTAATGTGTTAGTGAGGACAGGGCTGCATGTGACAGGGGCAGTGACATGATGTGAGGAGGGGAATGGAGGCAGCAGGAAGCCACAGACAGAGTTATATAGTGGAAGGAGCAGGGTCCCCCAGCAGCACAGAGTATATCAGGAGATGAGTGATGTGTTAGTGAGGACAGGGCTGCATGTGACAGGGGCAGTGACATGATGTGAGGAGGGGAATGGAGGCAGCAGGAAGCCACAGACTGAGAGTTATATAGTGGAAGGAGCAGGGTCCTCCAGAATCACGGAGTATATCAGGAGATGAGTGATGTGTTAGTGAGGACAGGGCTGCATGTGGCAGGGGCAGTGACATGATGTGAGGAGGGGAATGGAGGCAGCAGGAAGCCACAGACTGAGAGTTATATAGTGGAAGGAGCAGTGTCCCCCAGCAGCACAGAGTATATCAGGAGATGAGTGATGTGTCAGTGAGGACAGGGCTGCATGTGACAGGGGCAGTGACATGATGTGAGGAGGGGAATGGAGGCAGCAGGAAGCCACAGACTGAGAGTTATATAGTGGAAGGAGCAGGGACCCCAGCAGCACAGAGTATATCAGGAGATGAGTGATGTGTCAGTGAGGACAGGGCTGCATGTGACAGGGGCAGTGACATGATGTGAGGAGTGGAATGGAGGCAGCAGGAAGCCACAGACTGAGAGTTAAATAGTGGAAAGAGCAGTGTCCCCCAGCAGCACAGAGTATATCAGGAGATGAGTGATGTGTTAGTGAGGACAGGGCTGCATGTGACAGGGGCAGTGACAGGATGTGAGGAGGGGAATGGAGGCAGCAGGAAGCTACAGACTGAGAGTTATATAGTGGAAGGAGCAGGGTCCCCCAGCAGCACAGAGTATATCAGGAGATGAGTGATGTGTTAGTGAGGACAGGGCTGCATGTGACAGGGGCAGTGACAGGATGTGAGAAGGGGAATGGAGGCAGCAGGAAGCTACAGACTGAGAGTTATATAGTGGAAGGAGCAGGGTCCCCCAGCAGCACAGAATATATCAGGAGATGAGTGATGTGTTAGTGAGGACAGGGCTGTATGTGACAAGGGCAGTGACATGATGTGAGGAGGGGAATGGAGGCAGCAGGAAGTCACAGACTGAGAGTTATATAGTGGAAGGAGCAGGGTCCCAGCAGCACAGAGTATATCAGGAGATGATTGATGTGTTAGTGAGGACAGGGCTGCATGAGACAGGGGCAGTGACATGATGTGAGGAGGGGAATGGAGGCATCAGGAAGCCACAGACTGAGAGTTAAATAGTGGAAAGAGCAGTGTCCCCCAGCAGCACAGAGTATATCAGGAGATGAGTGATGTGTTAGTGAGGACAGGGCTGCATGTAACAGGGGCAGTGACATGATGTGAGGAGGGGAATGGAGGCATCAGGAAGCCACAGACTGAGAGTTAAATAGTGGAAAGAGCAGTGTCCCCCAGCAGCACAGAGTATATCAGGAGATGAGTGATGTGTTAGTGAGGACAGGGCTGCATGTAACAGGGGCAGTGACATGATGTGAGGAGGGATATGGAGGCAGCAGGAAGCCACAGACTAAGAGTTATATAGTGGAAGGAGCAGGGTCCACCAGCAGCACAGAGTATATCAGGAGATGAGTGATGTGTTAGTGAGGACAGGGCTGCATGTGACAGGGGCAGTGACAGGATGTGAGGAGGGGAATGGAGGCAGCAGGAAGCTACAGACTGAGAGTTATATAGTGGAAGGAGCAGGGTCCCCCAGCAGCACAGAGTATATCAGGAGATGAGTGATGTGTTAGTGAGGACAGGGCTGCATGTGACAGGGGCAGTGACAGGATGTGAGGAGGGGAATGGAGGCAGCAGGAAGCTACAGACTGAGAGTTATATAGTGGAAGGAGCAGGGTCCCCCAGCAGCACAGAATATATCAGGAGATGAGTGATGTGTTAGTGAGGACAGGGCTGTATGTGACAAGGGCAGTGACATGATGTGAGGAGGGGAATGGAGGCAGCAGGAAGTCACAGACTGAGAGTTATATAGTGGAAGGAGCAGGGTCCCAGCAGCACAGAGTATATCAGGAGATTAGTGATGTGTTAGTGAGGACAGGGCTGCATGAGACAGGGGCAGTGACATGATGTGAGGAGGGGAATGGAGGCATCAGGAAGCCACAGACTGAGAGTTAAATAGTGGAAAGAGCAGTGTCCCCCAGCAGCACAGAGTATATCAGGAGATGAGTGATGTGTTAGTGAGGACAGGGCTGCATGTAACAGGGGCAGTGACATGATGTGAGGAGGGATATGGAGGCAGCAGGAAGCCACAGACTAAGAGTTATCTAGTGGAAGGAGCAGGGTCCCCCAGCAGCACAGAGTAGAGATGTCAGACTCAGTACTCTCAGTGTAATATTATATATATCCGCAGGGTGTACAGAGGAAGGCAGTCTCTATGCCTTTAAAGAAGACAATGTTATAGAGTATGATGGGGAGCTTTCAGCTGACGTGCTGGTGGATTTCTTGCTGGATGTAAGTACATGACAGTGGTCTCTGTACACACCATGTACTATTGTACATAGTAATACACATAGCCTAATCTCAGCAAGTCCAGTGTGTCAGTCATGACTGACGTATTCTGCTGTAACTAAATTCACAATATCTGCACCCACCTACATACCCCCAGCTGATCGAGGACCCTGTCGAGATTATTAACAGCAAAGCAGAACTGAAGGCCCTGGACCGGATGGAGGAGGAAACCAGAGTCATTGGGTTCTTCAAGAATGAAGACTCTGACTGTGAGTGTGAGGGAGTCTGTGTGTGAATATGAGTAGTCTGTGTGAGTGTGAGAGGTGTGTGCATGTGAGTATAGGGAGGTGTGTGAATATGATGGGTCAGTGTGAGTGTGAGGGAGTCTGAGTGTGAGGAGGCCGGTGTAAGTCTGAGGGTGTTTGTGTGTGAGGGGGTTGATGTGGGTGTAAGGGAGTAAGTGTGTGAGTGTGAGGGTGTCTGTGTGAGTGTGTCTGTGTGTGAGGGTGAGGAAGTCAGTGTGTGAGTGTGAGGGGGTCTGTGTGTGAGGGTGAGAGTCAGTGTATGAGTGTGAGGGTGTCTGTGTGAGTGTGTCTGTGTGTGAGTGTGAGAGAGTCAGTGTGTGAGTGTGAGGGGGTCTGTGTGAGTGTGTCTGTGTGTGAGGTTAAGGGGTCAGTGTGAGTGTGAGGGTGTCTGTGTGAGTGTGTCTTTGTGTGAGTGTGAGAGAGTCAGTGTGTGAGTGTGAGGGGGTCTGTGTGAGTGTGTCTGTGTGTGAGGTTAAGGGGTCAGTGTGAGTGTGAGGGTGTCTGTGTGTGAGGGAGTCAGTGTGTGAGTGTGTGGCGGTCTGTGTGAGTGTGTCAGTGTGTGAGTGTGAGAGAGTCAGTGTGTGAGTGTGAGGGGGTCTGTGTGAGTGTGTCTGTGTGTGAGTGTGAGAGAGTCAGTGTTGAGTGTGAGAGAGTCAGTGTGTGAGTGTGTGGGGGTCTGTGTGAGTGTGTCTGTGTGTGAGTGTGAGAGAGTCAGTGTGTGAGTGTGAGGGGGTCTGTGTGAGTGTGTCTGTGTGTGAGGGTAAGGGGTCAGTGTGAGTGTGAGGGTGTCTGTGTGTGAGGGAGTCAGTGTGTGAGTGTGTGGGGGTCTGTGTGAGTGTGTCTGTGTGTGAGTGTGAGAGAGTCAGTGTGTGAGTATGAGGGGGTCTGTGTGAGTGTGTCTGTGTGTGAGGGTAAGGGGTCAAGGTGAGTGTGAGGGGGTCTGTGTGTGAGGGGTTTATTCATCATTTTATCCTCCTTGCAGATTACAAGGCGTTTGAAGAAGCCGCAGAACATTTTCACCCATACATCAAATTCTTTGCAACGTTTGACAAATCGGTAAAATGACTTTCGGGGATGATATGTTCTAGGACATAAAACAAGACTGGATCAGTGGTGGATCTACCATTGGTGCAGTAGGTGCAGTGCACCGGGGCTCATAGGGATAATGGGGCCCGCTGCATGACAGATACATAGAGTCGGGGGCCCCTGGTACACTCCTCCCCGCCTTCCTGCACCGGGGCCCACAGTTCGCTAGTTACACCTCTGAATTAGATTATATAATGCGTGGGAAGGACGACCTACTGCGTGACATATATTATCAGAGACAGTTGTAGAGAGCGTCAGATGGTATTGTAGATATTGCTGGGGGTGAGTTGTAGATATTGCTGGGGGTCAGCTGTAGATATTGCTGGGGGTGAGTTGTAGATATTGCTGGGGGTCAGCTGTAGATATTGCTGGGGGTCAGCTGTAGATATTTCTGGGGGTCAGCTGTAGATATTGCTGAAGGTCAGCTGTAGATGTTGCTGGGGGTCAGCTGTAGATGTTGCTGGGGGTTAGTTGTAGATATTGCTGGGGGTCAGCTGTAGATATTGCTGGGGGTCAGCTGTAGATATTTCTGGGGGTCAGCTGTAGATATTGCTGAAGGTCAGCTGTAGATATTGCTGGGGGTCAGTTATAGATATTGCTGGGGGTTAGTTGTAGATATTGCTGGGGGTTAGTTGTAGATATTGCTGGGGGTCAGCTGTAGATATTGCTGGGGGTTAGTTGTTGATATTGCTGGGGGTCAGCTGTAGATATTTCTGGGGGTCAGTTGTAGATATTGCTGGGGGTCAGTTGTAGATATTGCTGGGGGTCAGCTGTAGATATTGCTGGGGGTCAGCTGTAGATATTGCTGGAAGTCAGCTGTAGATATTGCTGGGGATCAGCTGTAGATACTGCTGGGGGTCAGCTGTAGATATTGCTGGTGGTGAGTTGTAGATATTGCTGGGGGTCAGCTGTAGATATTGCTGGGGGTCAGTTGTAGATATTGCGGCGGTTCAGTTGTAGATATTGCTGGGGGTCAGCTGAAGATATTGCTGGGGGTCAGTTGTAGATATTGCTGGGGGTCAGCTGTAGATATTGCTGGGGGTCAGTTATTGATATTGCTGGGGGTCAGCTGTAGATATTGCTGGGGGTCAGTTGTAGATATTGCTGGGGGTCAGCTGTAGATATTGCTGGGGGTCAGCTGTAGATATTGATGGGGGTGAGTTGTAGATATTGCTGGGAGTCAGTTGTAGATATTGCTGGGGGTCAGCTGTAGATATTGCTGGGGGTCAGCTGTAGATATTGATGGGGATGAGTTGTAGATATTGCTGGGGGTCAGTTATAGATATTTCTGGGGGTGAGTTGTAGATATTGCTGGGGGTCAGTTGTAGATATTGCTGGGGGTCAGCTGTAGATATTGCTGGGGGTCAGCTGTAGATATTGCTGGGGTGAGTTGTAGATATTGCTGGGGGTCAGCTGTAGATATTGCTGGGGGTCAGCTGAAGATATTGCTGGGGGTCAGCTGTAGATATTGCTGGGGGTGAGTTGTAGATATTGCTGGGGGTCAGCTGTAGATATTGCTGGGGGTGAGTTATAGATATTGCTGGGGGTCAGTTGTAGATATTGCTGGGGGTGAGTTGTAGATATTGCTGGGGGTCAGTTGTAGATATTGCTGGGGGTCAGCTGTAGATATTGCTGGGGGTCAGCTGTAGATATTGCTGGAGGTCAGCTGTAGATATTGCTGGGGATCAGCTGTAGATACTGCTGGGGGTCAGCTGTAGATATTGCTGGGGGTCAGCTGTAGATATTGCTGGGGGTCAGTTGTAGATATTGCTGGGGGTCAGCTGTAGATATTGCAGGGGGTCAGTTGATGAAATTTCTGGGTTTTAATGTAAAGAATCAGGCATTTTTTTGTAATAATTCTCTTGTCAGGTAGCGAAGTCTCTGACTCTGAAGATAAATGAGGTGGATTTCTATGAACCATTTATGGATGAACCAGTCACTATCCCAGATAAGCCATATACTGAGGATGAGCTGGTGGACTTTATAACCAAGCACAAGAGGTGAGCGAACCCTATATATACCCCTTCCTCTTCTATACAGAGCAAAGGGGAGTGACTCTACTTCTATACAGGACCCATATAAGGGGCAGTGACCCTACATTACTTCTATAGAGGACCCATATAAGGGACAGTGACCCTACATTACTTCTATACAGGACATATAAGGGACAATGACCCCACATTACTTCTATACAGGACATATAAGGGACAGTGACCCCACATTACTTCTATACAGGACCCATATAAGGGGCAGTGACACCACATTACTTCTATACAGGACCCATATAATGATCAGTGACCCCACATTACTTCTATACAGGACCCATATAAGGGACAGTGACCCCACATTACTTCTATACAGGACCCATATAAGGGGCAGTGACCCTACATTACTTCTATACAGGACCCATATAAGGGACAGTGACCCCACATTACTTCTATACAGGACCCATATAAGGGACAGTGACCCTACATTACTTCTATACAGGACCCATATAAGGGACAGTGACCCCCCCATTACTTCTATACAGGACCCATATAAGGGACACTGACCCTACATTACTTCTATACAGGACCCATATAAGGGTCAGTGACCCTACATTACTTCTATACAGGACCCATATAAGGGACACTGACCCTACATTACTTCTATACAGGACATATAAGGGACAATGACCCCACATTACTTCTATACAGGACATATAAGGGACAGTGACCCCACATTACTTCTATACAGGACCCATATAAGGGGCAGTGACCCTACATTACTTCTATACAGGACCCATATAATGATCAGTGACCCCACATTACTTCTATACAGGACCCATATAAGGGACAGTGACCCCACATTACTTCTATACAGGACCCATATAAGGGGCAGTGACCCTACATTACTTCTATAGAGGACCCATATAAGGGACAGTGACCCCACATTACTTCTATACAGGATGCATATAAGGGACAGTGACCCTACATTACTTCTATACAGGACCCATATAAGGGACAGTGACCCCACATTACTTCTATACAGGACACATATAAGGGACAGTGACCCTACATTACTTCTATACAGGACCCATATAAGGGACAGTGACCCTACATTACTTCTATACAGGACCCATATAAGGGACAGTGACCCTACATTACTTCTATACAGGACCCATATAAGGGGCAGTGACCCTACATTACTTCTATACAGGACACATATAAGGGACAGTGACCCCACATTACTTCTATACAGGACCCATATAAGGGACAGTGACCCTACATTACTTCTATACAGGACCCATATAAGGGGCAGTGACCCTACATTACTTCTATAGAGGACCCATATAAGGGACAGTGACCCCACATTACTTCTATACAGGACGCATATAAGGGACAGTGACCCTACATTACTTCTATACAGGACCCATATAAGGGACAGTGACCCCACATTACTTCTATACAGGACACATATAAGGGACAGTGACCCTACATTACTTCTATACAGGACCCATATAAGGGACAGTGACCCTACATTACTTCTATACAGGACCCATATAAGGGACAGTGACCCCACATTACTTCTATACAGGACCCATATATGGGGCAGTGACCCTACATTACTTCTATACAGGACCCATATAAGGGGCAGTGACCCAACATTACTTCTATACAGAACCCATATAAGGGACAGTGACCCCCCCATTACTTCTATACAGGACCCATATAAGGGACACTGACCCTACATTACTTCTATACAGGACCCATATAAGGGACAGTGACCCTACATTACTTCTATACAGGACCCATATAAGGGACAGTGACCCTACATTACTTCTATAGAGGACCCATATAAGGGACAGTGACCCTACATTACTTCTATACAGGACACATATAAGGGACAGTGACCCCCCCATTACTTCTATACAGGACCCATATAAGGGACAGTGACCCTACATTACTTCTATACAGGACCCATATAAGGGACAGTGACCCTACATTACTTCTATACAGGACCCATATAAGGGACAGTGACCCCACATTACTTCTATACAGGACCCATATAAGGGACAGTGACCCTACATTACTTCTATAGAGGACCCATATAAGGGGCAGTGACCCTACATTACTTCTATACAGGACCCATATAAGGGGCAGTGACCCTACATTACTTCTATACAGGACACATATAAGGGACAGAGACCCCACATTACTTCTATACAGGACCCATATAAGGGACAGTGACCCCCCCATTACTTCTATACGGGACCCATATAAGGGACACTGACCCTACATTACTTCTATACAGGACCCATATAAGGGACAGTGACCCTACATTACTTCTATACAGGACCCATATAAGGGACAGTGACCCTACATTACTTCTATAGAGGACCCATATAAGGGACAGTGACCCTACATTACTTCTATACAGGACACATATAAGGGACAGTGACCCCCCCATTACTTCTATACAGGACCCATATAAGGGACAGTGACCCTACATTACTTCTATACAGGACCCATATAAGGGACAGTGACCCTACATTACTTCTATACAGGACCCATATAAGGGACAGTGACCCCACATTACTTCTATACAGGACCCATATAAGGGACAGTGACCCTACATTACTTCTATAGAGGACCCATATAAGGGACAGTGACCCTACATTACTTCTATACAGGACACATATAAGGGACAGTGACCCCCCCATTACTTCTATACGGGACCCATATAAGGGAGAGTGACCCTACATTACTTCTATACAGGACCCATATAAGGGACACTGACCCTACATTACTTCTATACAGGACACATATAAGGGACAGTGACCCCCCCATTACTTCTATAGAGGACCCATATAAGGGACAGTGACCCTACATTACTTCTATACAGGACCCATATAAGGGACAGTGACCCTACATTACTTCTATACAGGACACATATAATGATCAGTAACTATGAGTGGGAATGTGAATAAAATATATAAATATGTATCTGTAAAATATAAGGGAGAATTATGTAAACTGAAATAAAAATAATAATTTCCATTGTTTACCAGAACAAACACATTATCAGAATAAATTAGACTAACAGTCAGAGTATCAGTCAGAGTATCAGTCAGAGTAACAGTCAGAGTATCAGTCAGAGTAACAGTCAGAGTATCAGTCAGAGGTTTTTGATAAATGTGGGCGATAAGATTAATTTTAATAAATAAATGTTTTGTCATTAGCAACCAATATAATATTATTTCTCATCTTTTTTCTAGAGCCACATTACGTAAACTACGTCCAGAAGACATGTTTGAAACATGGGTAAGATATGACTAAAGTGGTTTAATCTATATTGTTTTATTTTGCTCTCCGCTCTCTTCCCAATCTCTTCTACCCATTCTCTCTCCATGTTCTCCTCACTCTCTGCTCTTCATTGTCTCCCCACCACTCTCTCCCCACTCTATGCTCCCCAATCTCTGCTCTCCACTCTATGCTCCCCATTATCTGCCCTCTCTCTATCCTGTGCTCTCCCCACTCTCTGCTCCCTGTCCTGTCCCAAATTTCACCTCTATTCTCTCCCAGCTTCTCATTCTCTGCCCACTCTCTGTTCTCCAATCTCTCCCCACTGTCCACTACTAATTCCCTTCCTACTCTCTGCTCCCTGTTCTCTCCCCAATCACTGCACCTCGTTCTCTTCCCACTCTCTGCTTCCCATGTTGCCTCCTCACTCTGCTCCATATTCTCTCCCCACTCTTTGCTCCCCATTCTCTTTCCACTCTGCTTCCCATTCTTGCCCCACTCTCTGTTCCCCATTCTCTCCCCACTCTCTGCTTCTCGTTTTCTCCCCATTCTCTTCCCACTCTCTTCCCCGTATTCTCTCCCCACTCTCTATCCTCTTCTCTCCCCACTTCTTGCTCCCTGTTCTCTCCTTACAATGGTCCAGGGTACTTTCCTCTGTTATGTAAATGTATCTGTGAAGTGGGTTTGTTGTGCATTAGCATTTAGATGGGATGTCTAATAATAGGACAGCGTGATCCTGGATAGGTTCTGATGACAGGTTCAGCATTTACTGATAATCTCAGGTCTCAGACAGAGACTCTGACATTTTATCTCTACCGGTATGTGTCTCTTCTTCTATAAACTGCATAGTGTAGATGTCTCTCTTTCATGCACCCAACTCCCTTCAGGTGTCATTTCTTATTTATTTATTTATTTATTTGCATGTAATAACCACACAGACACCAGATGTAAATTGACAAAGGTCACAGTTTATTTTATTTAATTGAAAGTAAACTCATTGATGGCAGCGAGAGCAGGACAGTCCGCAATCTAAATGGAAAGACAACAGAGGAAGGTCAGGACCATCACCCACTGGTCCCAGGAATAACTCCTTTACGATTGACTGGTGTTAAATTGTGCTAACGAGGTGACTACACCTCCTGGGCTGGACATTGGTGCCCACTGAAAGCATGTGATGCTCTCCTAGCGATTGTCAGCGCATCCCCTAAATAAAATATAGCTATGACTAAGTCGGGTTGGAGGGAGGTACACCTTGCAGAATAATAAGAGACCCAGCCTGCCACAAGAGGGAGAATATATAGAGAAAACCATGGATCCTCCCTGTGGAACCTTATTGGCTGGACACTGCGGGTGATTAAACCCCGAATGGGTAAGTTCATGACGGACATACACCCATGAGTTTAAGCACGTTCAGCAACAGGTCATTTGAGACCATACTGATCAGTCTCAGCTTTTTATACCCATTAGAGTCCAGTACCTTGTACCAATCAGAGCCCAGCTTGTTATTTCCACTGTTGTCCAGGATACTGGACTGACATCCATTATTGTCCGTGCCTTGTATCAGTCAGTGTCCAGCATATTATACACACTGTCGTCCAGTATCTAGTGAGATAATGGCTCCTATAGGTGAGCACACTACGCGTGTTTGAAGCATGACTCAGGGATACATACAAAGGTTAGTGTGTGGGTTTCCTGAGCAAGATGGTGGAATTTGCACCAGAGAAGAGTTTGACACCAGTCGATGAGTGGAGTTGGGTGGAGTGAGGGAGGAAATTGCTAAGTATGGAGTTGGCTCATCGTTGCCCCTAGGTTTATGGAGCAAGCTCAATGAAATGAGATAAAGAGAAGCACATTTCTAGGTGCAAATCCATCAATGTAACAGTTAATAGTCACAGATGCAGTAGAGGCAGTCCCGGTCTCACCTCACGTTGGCCATGGAGGCCCGAGCTTCGCTGTGTTGTTTTTGTGGGAGCCAGAAGGAGCAGATACATACTCAGCAGCCCACACGCAATTCACATGATACTCACTCAGAAGTCACACACTGCCTCATGGGAGGCAGACAGGAAATGATGTCACAGTGTAGGAGCCGACACACAGACCAGGCAACCTTTAAATCATTTACCTTTGTGGGGGTGCCAAGAAGTTGCTGCATCGGGGCTCCACCTCCCTCTCAACGTCCTACTACAGTCTGCCACCAGGGGGTGCAGGACTTGGATGTGTCCAGCAGTGATTCATAGGACACCACCAATGTAGAATGTGGCTCCAATGTGTTGAGAAATCTGCGGTGATAACATTGGATAATTTATAGCCTTTCCCTGCTACTCTCTGCCAGCTGCTGAGTCCTGCACAGAAAGATAAAACCTCTAGTGTCTTGCACAGGGAATTGGTATCTTATGTTCTGTTGTTTTGGTTCATGGACAATAGACTATTGTCGAGCATCGGATGTTTTCTATACTTTATGGAATAAATCACTTAAAATGTATAATTCTTGTGAATCATATTGAGAAATCTTCATTAATACGCGAAATGTCAGAAGCCAACATGGAAAACCCACGGCTACTCCCAGAAGAGGCGCTTGTTGGTTCTTAGCCCCTGAGTTGGCTTTTTGGAGTCCAAGAGAAGCAGATTTATGCCAAATGGTCCACACACCCTATTAAATCTGCTGTTAGCGGGAGCGGGTATAACCACTTGATCTTTGTGGTCATTGGCTGGTTCTCGTCAGGTGCAGTGAGTATTTTTAGCTAAGTTTGGGATTAAAATATTAAACTATTATTATCCGAATATGTTTGGGGCTCAGGCTTCTTTTCTGTATTGAAGTAATTAAAAAGGAAATTCCATTACTGTATCAGAACCACTAAAGATGATAAAAATAAAAATACAATATAAAGTGCAAACTTTCATACAATGGGTTCCTGCAAGAAGCACTAAACTAGTTACTAAAGAAGAACAGGGAAAATCAGACATATATTTCTTTATGTGTGTTCCCCAAGCAGAGTAGTTAAAGTAGGTGGCGGGGGCTCTTTTGAGGGAGCTTACCTCTGACGTCTGCGCATGATGGGAGTATCTTTGGGGTTGGTGCTGCCGTTACGGAATTTTTGGGTGTTCCAATTCCCGAGCTCATTGTTTGTTTCGTTGTCTGTGCCGTGGTGCAGCCTGGGGTGGAGAAAGAGAGGGGTATGGGGGTTGGGGTGGGGGGTGAGAGAACACAGATAATGGTACCGACAATATACGTAGATGCTTATGGTGTAAGCAGTTGATTATAGCTCGTTTTGCTGTTGTTCGTCTATAGCTCTTTTGC